>NC_039358.1:164455685-164755685 GCF_003573695.1 Papaver somniferum | reverse complement strand
GATTTTTCTTTGGGGTGCAGAAAGAGATTCCATTTCTTCCAGTATTTTCATCAATGAAACGGCTGATGCGTTACAATTTGGGATCTGTGGCCATTGGCTCTTTGATTGTATCGTTCATTGCTTCAGTCCGCTATGTGCTTGAATCAATTCGTCGCAAGCTGAAGGGTGGTGATTCCACATATGAAACATCATGGATTGGTAAAGTGAGATCTGGTTCTTCTGGTTGCTGCCTTGGGTGTATCAATTGGACTGTCAGATCTGTTAACCGCAATGCCTATATAATGGTAAGCTTTTAGAATGTGTATCCATTAGTAATGACCTCAAAGTTTGAACTTCTCACTTTTCTTTAATGATTATTTTTTCCGATACGCACAGATTGCGATAACTGGAAAGAGCTTCTTTAGATCTTCTGCAATTGCTACAGGACTGATTATGGATCATATTCTTCGAATTGGGAGGGTGAATGTCATTGGTGATGTCATTCTTTTCCTAGGGAAGTTGTGCGTCAGTCTCGCGAGTGCCCTATTTGCGTTCTTGATGTTGGATACTCACAAATACAAATCTGCACATAACAAAATCTCTTCTCCACTATTCCCAGTTTTGGTATGCTTCTATTAGTTTAATCCAAAAACAATAGGGTTATGGATGCATCCAGTTACCTTTACACTTTGTGCGACATATGTTCTAATAGTGACAAATTTCTCATTGACTATGTTACTGCAGGTCACTTGGTGTCTGGGTTATGTTGTTGCTTCTCTTTTCTTTGCTGTGGTGGAGATGTCAATTGATACGATAATTCTATCATTCTGCCAAGATTCGGAGGAACATCAAGGAACTGCTCAATACGCTCCCCCGCTTCTAATGGAAACACTTAACGAGCAAAATGAGGTGCAGAGACTCACCCAGGGATTCTCTTGAAAGACCACTTCGGTGTCTCTTCTGTCTCCAACATTTGTTCCAACCCCTTTCTAGAAAGCTTGGGATTGTAATCAGGCCATGTTGTATATATAGTAGCGAATGATATACAAATCCAGTGTCCAGTGAAGGACATGGTAGTTTTGGCTAATGAGTAACGGTACTGTTTTACTAATTCAAAATTCTACTATCTCCTCTTGTTTACTTATTTTTGTGTCTCCTTGTGATCCTGTCTCATTATGATGAGTACCTGGAAAAGTCTGCAGAGAGAAGGATCGCAGTTCACTGAATAACTAAAAGAATAATCGGTGGTGAAGTTTGACACCATAAAGCATGAGAGAGAGGAGAGGGAGGGAGAGAGATGGCATTGGCAATGAAAAGTCACTACCAGTATTTTCATATATTTATGACTTAATATAGTTGAGTTTCATAATCTATATAATGAAAAGTCACTACCAGTATTTTCATATATTTATGACTTAACATCTATATCAAAAAGAAGAGGAAGAATTTTGGACATTTCTTTCTTTGGATTTCTATAATTTCTTTCACAAGTTCTCAGTTAGAGTACAAGAGGCGACAGAAACGGAGAATATCGCTCGAACTCATATTGAAAGATTCAGACACTAGCTGTTTTTTTCTTTTCAAGTACGTTAATATGTTTAGTAAATATCTCCACCCACCAAAAGCAATCCCATTGTCTTACCAATTTGTCTTAAGCTTCCCCCGATAGAACTACTCATTCATCATCATCACTTGCATTTTTCTCTCCATAGAAGCTCAATTCTGTCGGATTTATTTCATCCATTTGAATCCATATGGTTCCCTCATTTCCTTCCCCAGTCCATTTAATAGATTCCTTCTCCAACAACTTCAGCACCTGCTTAGAGGAAAGAATTCAATCAGTGAATGAACTTCAGTTAATTCAGGTATAACTAGAAATCTTGTCTAATTTATTTAATTAAGTCTACTTAAGGAAATTTTCCGTAAGCACGATGACCCAAGCCATTTGCAAATGAAGCATGAAATTTTTAACTAAATAGTTTACAAATCGACTCTCTTACCCTTCTTCTCCGAGAAGCCTTCTTAGTATCACCATCATCGATCACAACCTTCAGGTGATGACCTGAGGTTAAAAAAGATTTTTCACATCACAGGACTAAATAAATCAAGATATTATAAATCTAACATTGTGAATTACCTACCCGGGATACCAGAATGGGTTTTAAGATAAAACTTCATCTTACTGATTGCCTCCCCTTTATCAAAGTCGCGCAAATCAACAGGCGTCACATAACTTTCCTTCTCTTCTCTGCAGTTTCCGGTTTTATTTCAGTGGCTTCATTATCAGTTATCATCTCTCTGACAGGAATTAACAGTGAAAGTAAAAGATATTGGGATCCAACCTCTGTACGAGATTCAGTTGGTTGGACATTTCATCCGCATCTCGGGCCTTCTTATTGTAACTTTGTCCCTAGACATCCAAAATTCTTCATCTTAGAATTTTGAGCTGTGAAATCGAATTTAACTATTTAAGTGTGCAATCTGCACAACTAAAAAACATACCTCCTCCCGAAGTTGTTCAGCCAAGGCAAGATTTCCTTTAGCATATGCATCAAACGCCTGTGAGCAGAACCTCATTTAGTAAATTTTCATATTCAATCAAGGAATAACCGTTAAGTTTTCTACTATTATTTTGGAGTTTGCTGCTTACGGATTTAAAATATTCCTTCATGGTGGTCCAGTGCTCCGTTGCAACTCTACGAAGGACTTTATGCCTGTCGTCCTTTTCTGCACGATCATATTAATCAAAGATGTATGAAGAAGTTAGCAAAACGACGGGTAAATAAAAATATGTTTCAAACATAAAGTATAGGATATGGAGTTGTGACATTATATGTTATAATGTTTCTCGAGATTTTCCAAAATCAACTGAGGATGCTTCTACAGATACAATCCAGTGAGTGAAATCAGACTGTAGCAACCATATTCCCAATATATGAAGTCAATTTTCAACCAAAGTCGCTTAACACCAGAGAGCAAGAAATGGACAATTTGAATTTTAAAACCAGTAGGCAGATTTAAGTCACAAAATATATAAACTCCAAAATCAACTGAGGATGCTTCTACAGATACAATCCAGTGAGTGAAATCAGACTGTAGCAACCATATTCCCAATATATGAAGTCAATTTTCAACCGCAGTCGCTTAACATCAGAGAGAAAGAAATGGACAATTTGAATTTTGAAACCAGTAGGCAGATTTAAGTCACAAAATACATAAACTTAGCGTTAAAAGCTGTGGTTTTGCAAAATGTACCTGGAACTGCCTAAACAAAAAGATGATATGGAAGCATCAAGGACAGAGATCGAAGTACGTACCATCATCACTCTCTTGAAGTGGTTTTAAAAAATCAGTCGAATGCTCAGTGTCTTTATAAGGTTCAGTTACAATTTTTCGCCCTGGCCTTGGTTGCACGACCCGTCGACCAATGCTAACTCTTTTAGGGTCTTCATCAATCATCTCTGGGACATTAAACAGCGATGCTAACACTTCCTTTTGAAGATCATATCTCTCTTTGTCTCGGCTAGTTGATTCATTTTCAAGTGTTAATTAGCTCGTTAGTAAATCCGCTTGAATAAAATCCTTTGCAAAATAATGAGAAAGTTACTCCTCTAGCACCAATGAAGTAGAATACATATTACCACTAAAACTAAGAGAAGATTCTTAAGCTAGTACGATAAACATACCTCTGGCGTAAGTCCATCTGTTCGGAGCTTTCTGATGAGGAAGACTTTAACTTTGAAGATTCTGCAATCTGTGGACATGACTGTGAATAAGCAGACAACAAACCATAGACTGATTTTCCAGGAGCACGTAGGGCAAGAAGTAATATAAACTATCCTACACAAACATCCTAACATATAAAAGTGTAGCGGAAAAGAGACCACTGGTTGATTAATCAAAGATTTGGATGAAAATGGTTACGATTCTCGATTCATAAACATCCTTAAGCTTGCCATCCTTCAAAATGATCCCTAATAAGCAAACTATATTACTTTCTTAAAGTTAATTTTGAGGGAAAACATAAAAACTAATTTCTTAGAAGAATAAGAACACAAGGACAAATAGTGTAGCGAAGGCCTAACATGATGGAAATAATATTCAGACCCTGTCAGGTAAAACAGATACCCTTTTCCTAGTTGACCGGAACTAGTATAAGGAGTTACTATTGAATAACTTAATCATGACCATGAAAATCTAGTAGATTTACCTTTGGGGTGGAACTGCCAATGATGTCTTTATCGTTTTTCATCTTCAAAGCTGAAAGATCTGTCAATCTTTCCATGCTCTACGTTGCAAAAGATAATTGTAAATTCAAAAACATATTTACCAAAAACTGCATATAATGTGGACCAATGAAGTGAAAACACGACATTTAACACACTTGTGCAAGAAAACAATACAGTACTCAAAAAGATAAGACCGTTCTTATAGGCATGCAAATGATACTGATAGTAGAAAGATGTTGCAAGTTCAAAAGAAGCATTTACCTGAATGATGCGGCGATTAAAGTCATAATATTGGTCCCCAACAGAGCCAAAAACAAAAGGCATTACAATCAAACATATCAAAAAATAAAATAGTTAATGAGGTTGGCACCACGGGATCTATATTGCAGTAGAGTCATAGCAACCTCATGTTTCTAACCTTTCATTCAGATAAAGAGTAATTATTATCCTAAGTAAATGCACTTCAATATGACCGATGTTTCATTTTTAAAGAAATCATACAAAAATTATCAAGCTAGGTTAAAACATGAAGTTAATAGGAGACGAGGTATTACACCTTTTCTGCGTCGTAGCCACAAGCACCTGCAAATTACATTGAAAGTTCATTAGTAGAGAATTTACCCCATGCAAATATGCAAGTGCATTATTTGGAAACTTAAAGCATATATACATCTGGCGCACAAGGAATGCAAGATAAAAATAATTTAATGTTTAAGACATACATAACAAACAGTAAAAGATAAGATGCTGTTATATCACACTGAATAAACGAATAGGTGCGGTACAAAAGCTAGTCACATGCATAATCCATATTCTACAAACAGGTGAGGGAATCAATTGCATATGTGTTGAATGCTGAAACTGGCAATATTATTTGATAGAATTTTTCCGGGGAGTTTGCCTTTGAAATAAACAAGAGGGGTTATATTAGCGATGCATGTACTAGTGTCATGTTTCGCGCAATGAAGCTTTGCTACAATAATAAGGAAGACTATGAGATTTGCTTTAACTATCCACTAACCATGACAGAGCAACCTAGTGGGATTCCTTCATGGATAACTATCCCAAAAGAAAAGATCATACTAATACAAGTGAAACAAAACTTTTTAATAGCAGACTCCAGTTTAGCAATGACTCGGCAGGAAATGAACAAAAAAACGTGGCAGATTTTAAAGTTTTTTCTCATAAGCCAACCCATGGAACTCGTCAACAAGTAAGCAAGCCCAACAATAGAAACATCTCCATTGTTGCTCTCAATAGAAAATCGATACATCCCCGAACTCGTCAACAAGTAAGCTAGCCCAACAGTAGAAAATAAGTTTCCCAATCACAAAAATTATAAGGACCACCCCTCCTGGGATTTAGTTTACAATTCAATTTATGCAGTACATTGCTGTGTCCCTTCCTGGAAGTTCACAGTGATGCAAAATAGGAATTGATTTAAGAAGAAGAACAAACATCACCTTGGCCTCAAATGCAGTAAATGGCAAGGACTTTATAAGAAATACCAAAGCAGGGTAAAATGGATAGATAAAAAAACATTTAAACACAGTACTTCATTTGCTGCTGAAAACCGTTATATAAACCAAGCCTGACAAGACACTAATTTCCAGAGAAAAATGAAAGCATGGCTTCGGCAAGCCTAAACTAGAGAAGTTAAGAAGCAAGACAAATCAAGAAAGAGCATAGGTAAGTTTAGTTTACCAAGAACTTCTCGAATGACATCCATGTCAAGCTGAAACCCATCATTTCCTAGCATTTTAAAAACGAACTCCTCAATCCCCGTATGCATCTGGTCCTTCATTGCTGCAGAATCTGATGAAACATCTCTATCTATGAGTTCATCAACCAAAAAATCCTTAATGTCCACTTTCAATGGTTTAGTTGCTCTCACAGGAACATTTGCCGATGTGTTGGTTGCAGCATACCCCTTACCCAAAACACTTGAAACAGTGCCAATGGAAACAGACAGCTTTTTTGGCTTTGATCCTTTTGAATTCCTGTCTGCACAACCTGACCTGTTAGCAACACTCTCACAGGAGGGTTCTGATTGTGATGTACGTCTTGTTTCACTTTCAGATGTGATAGGGATCGATTTCGATCCTTTAGAATTGATAGCAATACTCTCAGGCAAGGGTTCTGATGATGATGTACTTCTTTTTTCCCTTTCAAATGTAATAGGGACAGGTGCATCGGAGTTGTTCCCCTCGCAATCATAAAGAATTTCAGCAGCCATATCTGGATTACGACCAGCCTTGCAAAATGCAGAGCAGATCTCCCTGAGAGTGAATGATGAACTGAATGCATCTATCAACCCTTGCAATATTTTTTTTTCCTCCAAGTCATAGTCCAATGTACGAGAAGAAGATGCTTCTATTTTAGCCATATCCACCTAATGACCTAAGGAAGAAAACAAAATCTTAAAAAATAATTAAGATGTAAATGAATATGAATCTACTCATTTCATTTGAATATGAACTGAATGGGATGGCTCAATCTGCACTAGTGTATACATGCAACAATTATGACGATGAACATACAATATGACTTGGATTTAGACTTATAGCAAACACTTTAACTGCATCAAATCACAGAACACAACCAATTGCCTAATTCTGATATTTCAATCATGAACTAGCACATGTCGCTAGGATAAGACAAAAAAAATTATATTCTTACTCTTCTCCAATTACGAACTTCTAAAGATCAGCAAATGCATACACATAAAGAAAAAAAAAATGATATAAGACAATCCCGAAAAAGCTTTTATCAAAATGAACTTGGGTAGTGTTCTAAGTGAGAATCTTTTCCGGTTGACTATCCTGGCCAACAATCTAAATAATCTGTCTATTTTTTCTTCGGCAAGCATACAATTAGACCGTCCAAATAACTCTGCATCTCCGTTTCCAAACCAAACCATGCAAATGAATGTTGTCTATGTCAACAAATTAGGTCACCAATCACCATGAGAAAACCTAAATTTCTCAATATCATCAATCAATTGAACCACTAAACTCATTTTACTAAAGAGAAATTCTAGTCTAAGAGAAACAAATCTACAAATTACACAAAGTCTTCTCCGATCAACAATACTGACACTTAATCTAAGTGCATAAGCGACTAAACTAGGAGAATCCAAACTTAGGTTCTGTTTTAAAAGACAAGCAAAATCAGAGTAAAAACAGTCTATAAATCCAAACTTAAATTGTTCCTCGGCTGAACACATGCATATAATTTGATGTCAAATTCTTTCAAAATCAGAATCAAAATGTGTAATAAATTATTTTAATGAAATACCAAATTGATATCATCAGATGTACTATTATAATGCGATTACACTACAAATAAATATAGATTCAGAAACTAAAATCTGAAAAGGAAAGAACAGGTTCTTACTTTCTTCACGAGGGTTTTAGGGTTGAAACTTCAAACCGGAACAGGTTTAACACTCACTCTCTCTCTCTCTCTGAAAAATGTTATCTTCCTAAAGAAGTTAGAAAGACAACTGAATAATTGTGCCTCGCCGTGTTCACCTATTTATAGAAATGGCTTAGGTGGCAACACAAAATCCTTGTTTCCGATAAAAAAAAAGCTCAATACTTTTTTTTTTAATTAGTTTCATTTATATATCTATATATATATATTATATGAAACAGACAATAAAAGCAAAAGATTCAGTTCGCGCTCTTTCCACATTCTCTCCGTAGTCGCTTTCAGGGTAACTTAGTCATTAAATGTCCATCAGCAATAAGCGGGTAAGATATCTTCAGGTCTCTTATCCAACGATCCAAAATAGGAAGTACTTCGACATTTGTTAAATAAAAAATATATTTCATACCATACAAAAGAAATCAGATTATATTTTTTTATTATAACAATTAACTTTAATTAAACCTTTGTAACATCGTACTTAGTTGGCATCCGAGCAACAAGCTGGGCGCCAACCCTTTTTGAATAGCAACACCCAATCTATAGAAAATAAAACTACCTAGACCATTACCAGCATCATGACTGACTAAACAGTTCTTCAAACGCTTGAAAAAGCAAACAATGTCTTCACTGAGTTCCCCTAAGGTGGTGAAGCCAAAACTCCCAAACCATAACCATGCGAATCACATTCACTCAAATATTTAGACCGTTTGCGCGCAATTGCTTTAGAAATAGCTTGCCCCGGAATGAAAGAACGGACTCCATCACCAGTAAAAGGTGAAACACCTGTGATGTCCATGCAAACATCTTGGCCGTTTTCCCAGTTGAGAACAAAGATATCCGCTGGGCGTAAATCCTTGCCAGATACCGAAGAAAAACCCAAAGAGACCTCCTTGCGTGCAGGAACACCAGCTTTGTAGCAAATACTCGCAATAACATCCTGAACTAAATCATGACGAAGCTTCAACCCCACGTCATTAGCACAATGTAATGCATGGTCTCCAAAAATATCCATAGATCTATTACAACAAGAGCACAAACCATCTTCAACAAACAAAGGGATACCAAGGCGATAACAAACAACTGCTCTAAACTGTCTGGGACCAAGGCATTGATTCAACCCATTGATAGGGACAGCTAAGAGGTAGTCTTGAGCGTGTTTGATCTGATTGCATTGCCACAGAATGGAATCTCTTGCAGACAAGGTAAATTGGACAGGGATATGCTTCTTAACTGCATCAAAATAAGTGACTGCCAGAGAATGCATGGAGGGGGGGGGGGGCAGTGTCATCGACGCGGTAAGAAGAAGGCAAACCATATACCTGAATAAATTTCAGAAGAGCCAACTGATAGGCAGTCCCAGTATCCGCTAAGAAAGAGCTACCAAGTATTGTCTTCCGCACTGCAGTAGTCTGACTCTGGGAGGCGAGATAACAGTAGGAACGGGTATCGGCCATAGTATAAACACCAAGTCCCCCATCTTTGATAGGAAGAGTGGCCAGTCTTTGTTGCAAAGGTCCAAAACCACGCCCATCTCCCGTGATTAGAAGCCTCAAATATCTGAATAAGTGGTCATCAAAGAGGTCAGAGGCCAGGTGCAGAGCTTCTGGATTGGTGGTGCTCATTGCAAAGTATAACCTGGATACACCGACACAGTTGCGGAGTAACAACAACTCACTTTGAGGATCCTTGAGCTTTTTGATAGCGGACGTAAGCTGGATAGTCTTGTTCACCCTATTAAGCACCATGTCGCTCATGAAGTCCAAATCCAAACTCACAGGACCACCCAGCAGCTTAACTCCCTTGCTAGGCCGGTCAATATCGGGGGGAAAAACGCCTACCTCAATGCTGCGTGGATCAAGCGTGGGCCAGAAAACCTCAGTCTTCTTGATATTGAGATGTAAGCCCCTACTGGGTCCTTCAGATTCTATAATGCTCAAAGCTCTGGCAACCTCCATCGTGTCTCCAATGATAGTGCCATCATCCAGGTACCAAGCGTGCAAATCCATCTGACAGCGAGAAGCAATATATTTTACAAGGGGGTGAAGTGTCAGAGCAAACAAAAGGGGGCCAAGCGGATCACCTTGTTGAACACCGAGCGCAGAGGACAAGATGTGTTTGTTAAATGAAATTTTGGCTTTTTTTGTTTTTTTTTGCAGGAATCAGGGGCTACTGTCCCAAACTTTTATTTCAAATACCTCATTTAATTGAGGTTAGAAGGGTTACAATGGCCAACTGGAAGCCATGAACACATGCAATTACATCAAAGAGATACAACATACCAATTGAAATACATGAAAAAAATACTAAAATACAAAAGCATTATAAACATGTACTTCGTTGAGGAATTCGATTTAGAGATGGCCTGAGAATGAATCCACCATTTGAAAATCTCTTCAATATTCTTCTTAATTGAGAAATTATTGTCTTCAATAAGACTAGATGCTCCTAAAGAGGAGTAATTAGCACAATTGATTGAAATCGCGATCAAATTTTGTCGCCAAGGATCCACATGTAGATCTTCGTCAAGTCGATGTAGATCGCCCTCAGATATGTGTTGGAAACGATTATGAGAATCGTTGGAAACGCCTAAAAGGCTGTATGAAATTGCAATATATAATAGAAAATCTAATTGTCTGGAACAAACAATCAGATATAAAACTAAAATAAAATATAAAAGGAACATAATAATCACCTAAACAGGGATTATAGTTTTATTAATAGTAATTACATAGTATTAAAATATATATTTGCTAAGATTTTCTAGATCTACCCGGTTGAACCGAGCAAATCTAAATTAGAAATATGGAGCTGGTGAAGATGAAAGTTCCTGGATAATTTTTGGGAAATACGGTTATTTTTGGGAAGTGAGAGAGAGAAAAAAAAGGGGTTTGTGATCGAAATTTTGGCTTTTCTAGAGAATTGATGACTTACACCTAGAGCATTGATAATTTACACATGAGTCAATGCATGTCAATGGTACGGTGCATTCATGAGCTTAACTTAACTAAGTCAAACCTCAGAAGCGTGTATTGCACTCGAAGACGCGAGTTAATGAGATTCTCAATCCCAGGTCCGTTTGGTGCGTTTAAATCAAATGTTAAGAGATGTATTCAAATGTTAGGTGTTTAGTATAGGTCCAATTATACGACATAATAATTAGATTTTTGTTAAGGTAGAGCAAAATGAGATCCGAGGAGAGCAAAAATCGTGGTTGAAAGAGTAACATTTAATACTCTTGATATGTATATTGAATGCGCCTGTACACGCTCTTTAATTAGAACGCGCGATTGGAGGATAGTGAGACTAATTGGGGGATAGAGGAAAAGGACAAAAATGGGATTTAAATATCAAATCAGGGTCACCCCTTATCTATGTATTTTAACTAATTCATAATCTGCCATTCACTAATCAGGTTTAGTGGTTAATTATAATTAGGAAATTTATGAGATTATTTGATAAATGATTAGTGTATTATTTGCGTGAGTTGAGAGTAGAAAGAGGGAAAATTTTAAGAGAAAGGTTTTGGGTGAAAATGGTAGATGATAGGAAGAGAGAATTGATGCTGAATCTTTATTTGAACTACCACAAGGAATATATCTTGAATCCTCGGTAAATGATAATGATTCACAATTGCAATTATTTGTGGAACCAACACCCTTAGATGACGATTTTTATGAGCATGGAGAGTTTCTTGAAGAACCAACCCAAGAAAGTAAACAAGTTCAACATACAATCACTCCCAATACTCAAGTACAAGTGCTAATGTGTTACTCCATTATTGCAGCTGAAAAAGCTCGGTGCGGGCATGGTCGGGGTATGAATACAATGCTGGCAGCACCCATACCAGCATGGCATTCATACTACAGCCATACCTGCAAAAGATGCATAAACATTAATCAAGAGGTTCCACACCCGGGAAAGTTTCATTCCTCACATGTCAATGTCATTTATTTCCTCGCATGCTATCCTAGCATGAGGACTCAATTCTTCTAGCAACTTTACTATTGCAAGACGTTATGAATGGGTAGCTTCACCACATTAATATTTTACCAAGTGGTTAAATATGATACCTCTATAATTGAGCATCTCACTGAGACATTCATTACTGAGATGATGTCCAAGCCTGGGAAAATCATCTCCATAGCCTTGCAGGAGTGTCCATGTGTGCTACAAAATCATAAAGTCTGCTCAAGTGTTGAATCCCACTACCGCAACGAAAGGAGTGTTGAATCAATAAAAGATACTCGGGATCGAGATAGTCAAGCCTAAGACATTCAACGCTTATGGGATGTAAGGCTTCGACGTTCAAGCATCTAAGGTTTGAAGCATTTAGGATTTTCTTAACTTGTCCGTTATTTTCAATTCCTCCTTGGATTAAGCAACTGAATCTATCAAACCAAAAGAAAATCCCTACAACTTTCAATCATCTACTTCTCCAAGGCCAACTGAAAGTCAAAAAACTCTCATGAGTGCTACATTATTCAGAAGCCTTCAAACTGTACTCCCAATCAAAGAGTACACCTTCAATAATGACGCCTCTAGATTCATCACAAATATATCGACGATGATACGCTGATTCAACACCAGCACGATCGAAGTGTAATTTAACTACAATCGACAAGTCTTCATTATCCCATGATAAGACTTCTGAAGCAGATGCAACATCACTCATCAATGGATGCTACAAACTCCTTCAATTCTCCTAAGTGAATGAGTGATGCACCGGGGACTTGAGCTTGTTGGAAAGATCAATTCAATATATTTTAACAAATGTTATCCTCATAACAAGTCACTGCAACCTGATGTGATTCCATGAAACAAAATTCAATGGGACCTCTCTACATCACAAATCCCTGCACGACTGAGGAAATTCCTCTCTTCACCGATCACATCCAGAATGAAGACTGCTACTGCTATCTACCGCAACAACGTCGACACACTGACGAAGCCAGTTCATAGTAAAGTCATAATGTTCAGGAGAATTCATGTTGAACTCCCAGTACACCTTCATCTTAGGGATGCTCAACCCACCAAGTATTTCGTGAATATAAAAGTCTTACTGGAAGTATCGGTATCAACAAGGATATCTGGAGGAAAATCCATCCATGGTCTCAGCATCAACAACGGTCTCAGGAGCAACATCCTTATGACAGGGCTTCATCAACTAAGCATTCTCTGAAGTGTTACACATGAAGCGGACTTCTCCAAGAACTAATGATTCATATCAAGATGTCTAGACATGATAACATGTTCACGTGAAAGTCTTCCCAAAGATTGCATGACTGGCGGGCACAATCCAAAGTTTTTTACAAGATGTTCTCATCACCTCTACAAATGAGATACAACACACTTCAGGCCATGAGTTAAAAAAAACGTACTGATAGGTGAGGAATGGAATAATGTTTCCTCAACGAAAGATGTTCGTCTATGTCTCTTACACAACACACCAAAAGGAAACGTCAATCGGACATACAAGCAGAAAGATATGGCTTCCACACTCATGTTTATGGAATCTGAAAATTTGCACGGGATTACAAGTTATGAATGTGCACGCTTCGTTGGCTGACCTAGACAACTCCAAATTGAGATTATTTTCTCTTAGCTTCAAAAGTTGGGTCAAGCTGATAAGCACGAAAGTGCGATGCATTTTCACCCATAACTACATTAGGCAGGACTCATTTTATCACTAATAATCTTGTTTAAAGTCTTTTCAAGGAAATAAGCTCTCGTGGAGAATATTGCTTGAAAAATGAGGTTTCGCACCCCGGAGGACATTTGCTAAACGACCCCCACTTTGGATAAGGGACACCTTCTTTACTATTTGCACCCCACAGACGCCAACTGCTATTCACACCCTGATGAGTCCTAAAAAGTGCTTATTTCTATATCTTTTTGTTGGCATTTAACTCATCTTTTGTGCATTAATTCTACATTTTATCCCATATTCTGTATTTTCTTTGTTTTCAAGAATAAATATTTTTATTAACTAATTTTGCATTTTTAGGTAATAAATAAAGTTTGGATGAATTGCGGAGCGAAAAGAGCATAAAAGTAGTGAAAAGCCGGAAGAAATTACGCAAGGAAGCCGCGAAGAATGGTGCGCATAAACCCAAAAGACTAGAAATGGGCTCAAGAAGGAAGATTTGTTCTTAAAGAAGAAGTGGGCTCAAGATTTCCCAAGCCCAAACTCATTTCTCAAACCCATATTCTATACCCAAAAACCTAAAACCCAAATCCATATCCGCTCGCGTTTTCAGCCGTCAGAACAGTTCTCAGAAGCATCCTACGGTCGCTCCCTTGCTGTGCATCAAAGTTTGATATCTCCGCTTTACACTACAGTACCTAACTCCACCAAGTGCCGTTCGTTTCGTTGTATCCCTTCATCCGACGGTCGCTCATCGTTTGCCTCCGCATCGCCGTCAGATCTACCTACCATCTTCTCATCCTACAGCGCAGATCGCATAACATCTTCCCTCGCTGAAACCGCTCAACACCATAACATCCGAGCCATATACCCCTACCAAACATCCC
The DNA here is from genome assembly GCF_003573695.1 of Papaver somniferum. NCBI lineage: Eukaryota > Viridiplantae > Streptophyta > Magnoliopsida > Ranunculales > Papaveraceae > Papaver > Papaver somniferum. The sequence goes on along the minus strand of NC_039358.1, from coordinate 164,741,514 downwards.
CTTCCCCTTCTTCCATCGACCTCTCCTCCTCCATACCCTGTGCAGACGCCATACCACCACCTTTTCTACCACCTGCTCCGCCACCAACTCTCTGCCACTACCACTACCACCACTAACTCCACTTACCACCAACCCTAAGTCCATTATCACCTCTATGTCTCTCAACTAGCCTTTTCAATTTCACATCGCCCCAAACCCTAGCCGTTTGTGTGTGAAATTGGAGAGAATAGTTGGTAGGCATCAATGGACAAATTGAAGGCATGGGAAGACACAGAAGACACAATAGAAGAATGGGTCGACGTTATTGAGTGTTTTCAGAAAGTAGGTATGATTTAATTTTGATTTCTTTGAAACCCTAATTCTGATATTTTGGGGATTCTAGGGTTAGACGTGTGAAACTATAAATAGAAGGTGTTGGGTGTGAAATTGGGGCATGCCTGGATTAGCCAGTGTGTCCAGAACCAGTTCTGTTAATGATCATTTTGTGCTGTTAATGTTGTGTTCATGTTTAGTGTAATATCCTGTTGTGTTCTGTGTGTGATGTTTGTTCCTGTGATGTTTTGTATCCATCTGTCATGTTATGTTTGTGTTAATTAGCATGTTTGTAATGTCTCTTCACATGATCATGTATTTTCCCTGTTTAAACCTCAGAGAAGACCTTTGAACCATGATGGTTAGCTATTAGGATGGTTTTTGTTGAACTCAAAATAGCTTAGGCTAGTTAGATTCCTAAAAGCCCAACTGATTTGTGATTAGTGGTGCTGTAAGAAGACCACTAATGCTAGGGGTCAGTGGTGGCTCTAAGGAGTTAATCAGCTACATTAGTTAGTAAGCCACTGCCTAGTTAGTCTGTGATTGGTTGTGCCTTAAACAGACAGCCAATACTAGGGGTTAGCTAAGGCTGTAAGGTTAGTTAACTAGACATATGACAAAAACTTAACCTAGATGAACTAGCTAGGTGAAGGGAATTCTCATCCATCTCCTTACACTTCCCATCCACAATTTCTTTTCCATGTTCTGTTTTGGTTAAGTTGTTCTTAGTTTCTTTCATTCTTTACTTCACTGCCTTTGGCTCATGCCATTGTAACTGTCACTATCTCACTGCCACTTAGTTACTTGTTTAGATAACTTTAGTCTAGGAAACTTCAATACACCCCAAGTCTCTGTGGAATGATCCCTTGCTTACTTTCTATACTAAAACTTGGCCTTGTATACTTGCAAGAGTTTTGTGTGTTTTCCAACCACACCAAGTTTTGGCGCCGCTGCCGGGGACTTGGTTGTGTTGTGTTGATTTTTTTGGGCTGTTTTTGCATGTTAGTTCATTTGCATCACTGCATACTCTTTTGCATATTGTTTCATTCTAGCATATTCATCATGCATTGCATTCTTGCATTTTAGTGTAACTTGCATTAGCATCTCTGCATCTTGTCCTGCATCACTGCATATTTTCAATTTTCTGCACCTCTGTAATTGCAACTTAGCACCCTGTGCTAGCTGCAGTTGTCTGTCTGTAGTTAGCTGCATATTTCTTTTGTTTATCTGCTACTACATCATCTTAACTGCTACTGCATATTGGTCATTGGGTCATTGTCATCTTGGTTTTGTACCAACTGAACTCTGAAATTTGCTGCTGTGAATGCCTGAGTTGTGTACTGAATTAGCAGTGTCATCTTGAATGCCTGAAATTTGTTGTTGTGAGAACTAATTCTCTCATCTGAAATTACCAGGTAGTTGTGAGGCTGAGAACAAACCTCTGGTGCTGTGTGCTGCTGTGAAGCCCAAATAGAGCTGAGCTGCTTCTCCTGATCCTGCTGCTGCTCCTGATCCTGCTGCTGCTATTGCTGCTGTGCTCCTGTTGCTATTCCCTGCTGCTGCTGTGCTGAAGCTGATGTAAGAAAAGCCCAACTGGGCTGTAAGCTGCAGAAGGAGAGGAAATTGAACCAAGCCCAACTGGGCTGTAAGCTGCAGAAGGAGAAGTTGAACCAAGCCCAACTGGGCCTTGAGTGTTGAAGCCAAAGCTTAGGATGATCCAAAGCCCAACTGGGCTTTTGCAACCAAACTGAGCAGCTGGGCTGTGCTTCAAAGGTAAGCCTAAACCCATTAAGAGAACCCAACCTGTGGGCTTCCATTTTTAATTTGTGGGCTTGTAATAATTTTTCCATTTTTTTTGTTGGGCTTGTAATTTAAGTTAACTTTTGGGTTTGTATTTGAGCTTAACTGTGGGATTGTCCCTATCAAAATTTTGGGTTTCAAAAACCCAACAAACAACCTAAACAAGGTTAACTGAACCTACCAACTCAGCTGGGCTTCATTAGTTTCTGGGCTTACTAAAGTCGTTAGTGGGCCGTGTACCCAAACTCTAGGCCGAAAGTTGGGCTCTGTTTCACAACAGTTCTCCAAACCCATTGCCTCACCAAAGCACAACCAAAACAGTGGGCTTATCCCCATAAAAACCAAATGTTTCCCATCAAAAACCAAATGTTTTTCATTCCCATAAAAACCAAATTTTTCCCAAAAATCCAAACCCATTAAAAACCAAATTTTGGGCTTTGTAATATAGTTACTTAGCTTTTGAGCCCAATCATGTCTAGATCTTGGTCTACAGTTGGGGAATACAACAAATCCCTTAGAGAACTTGCGTGTGGACATACTTCACGTTATGAACCTCCCATAGACCATGATGTCAATAGTCATAGGAATTATTATGGACATTTTCAAAGTCCCGAGCCTCAATACTTGAACCCTAATGACTATTCACACATGCATCATTCGCCACAACGTGAAAATGAACATTTTGCTAGTGCCTCACCCACACAATCATCACTGATCGATCAATTAGAAGCTCGAATCGCAGCTTTAGAAATGCAATCACATGAGGAATCTCTCACATCTAAGTTTCTTAGGCAACCTGAAATCTATGCATGTCCCGCATGTGATGGCTTAGACCACACTATTGCGAATTGCTATATTTTCCATGAATTTAGGCGGACTGGAGAAATTCCAAGGTTTGTAGAACCTACAGATTATTATGATGGTGGTTATTGGGACCATAATCAACCTTTTCAAGGTTGCGATCAACCATTTATAGACCCTAACGACCATGCACCCATGTATCAATCACCACAAGGGGAGGACGAACAATTTCACATGAGCCCTTGTATGCAATCTATAATGGAAAACATCAATCTCCTCAAACAAAAACACTGCTAGTTTAGAAATGCATACATTGAATGATCATAGCAGCATTTTTATCCCTAATGAAATTAATTATCAAAATAGTGTTTTTAACCCTACTCATGATAGTCATATTGAACATGAACCTAATCTAGAGGTAAATGAGTGGAATAGAAACACTATAGTTTTTAGGGAAGGACACTCTTGTTTTGTTGAGGATGATAATAATTATGATATTATATTAGAAGAACATGTCTATACTGATGATGTTGTGGAACCTTTGGGTTCAAATACATTAGGCTTCTCTGCCCAGACCTTAATGAATGATATCTCTTCTAGTATTCCATATGATGTTTCCATTGAATTGCCGATGCATGAGGACAAATCTGTTGATGATGTTGATGATTCTGATTGTGAACTTGCTAATTTGATTGATGATTGTGAGCATGATGTGACATGTGTAGATGATTTAGGAGATTTTGATTTGATTGATAATGACGTGCCTATTCTCCTACATGAGTCACAATCTGATGGCCTTCCACCCAACCTAGATTTGGTTTGTACCAATATTGTAAAACCAATTTTTCTGAGAATGCCTAATCTAGGTTTGGAACTGTGTGCTTCCCAAGTCCTCTTGGACATCTTGCATTTAAATATAATATCTTGGAGGAACCACAGTTGGAAATTGCATGTTTGCCCGTCCATAGCAAAGTACACTTTGAGTTAGATCTTGTGCATGATGAACCCCCAAAACTGCGCGATTTTGTTTTCAAAATTATATCTTCTGTAAAATCCAGGTTTGGGGGTAGCTCATTTGGTTTCACAGCTTCACGTGCTTTTCTTTCATGTGTGAAGTTGTTGAAACCGCTACACTTTGTCTTTTGGGTTGATCCTCAACTCTTTAGACTTTTGGTGTATGGTGAATTTTTTGTATATAATCCAGTAGATAAATTTTAAAACTTTTTGGTTTCTTTTGTATATATTTTTGCTAATCCAATATTATCTAAGTTGAAAATGTTGGATTCTAGCCGGTGAATAATGAAGTTCGTTTATTTCTTTCGCCGAAATCGGGTATTCTCTTTCCTTTTTCTCTACTCAACATGATCCTCTTCATATGTTGTATTATAATTTTGTTCATATTTTGAAACATTGAGGACAATGTTTAGTTTAGGTTGGGGTTGGAGTGAAAAGTAGATACTTCTATAATATGCTATAATTGAAAACGAACTCCTTCTTTTGAAAAAAATCGAAAAAATTCAAAAAAAATTAAAAAAATGAAAAATCATAAAAATGGAGCTCATTTACCTTGAAATGTTGACTCTTGTGCAAATTTGTATTTTTATTAGGAGTCTTAGTCTAGATATTTAGGCACCCTGATTCTAGCACAATTCACATTGTGATAAGAAATTTGCACGCGCACGATCTACCAATACATGTATGGCCTCGATCTTCAAGGTGTTTGATAGGAAGTTACGATTGCCAATCACTTTAGAATACTGAACGAAACTTGACTAGCTTGTTCTTTGGTTGGTTGGGATAGAAGGTGGAGGTTACATTAAGAAAGACAACCATCGAATTTAACTGGGTGCATCAAAAAGGGCTACCTCTTGCAAAGTGTCATGTAATCTTTTGTTTCCTTTTGTATATGTATCAAAAGTGTTTCCTTGTTACATTTTTCCAAAAAAATAATAAAAAAAAAAAAAACGATGTATATATTCAGAAAAAAAAAAGAGAAAAAATATCAGAAAAAATACAAAAAAATCAAGTATTTATCAATTTCATCATCTCTTGTTCCAAAAATAAAAAGAGAGTAGTCAATGTAAATAAGAGTCATGTAAATAGTCATTTTGTTGTTTCATTGTAATAAGCAAGGAGGGTGTATGCCATTGATGTACAACGCGAGTAATTGTGAAATACCTCCAACTCATTCACAATTATCGTAAAGTCCGGACAGCTAGCTAGATTTCGACCTTGGTTCTTAGCCTGAGAAACTATCTCTTGGTGATTAGTAGTCATAACATCCGATCTTTCTTTACACATGTGTAGATACACTTTACACTCTTATCACATGTCTTTTTTTTGTTATCAGTGCTAGGATTGTGCCTTGATAGCTAGATTGACATCTCCATTTTGCTGTGAGCTTAACTGACTTGCACATGTCACATTTGATGGAATCTGAGCTTATATTTTGACCTAGAACTTTGTAGGTACGTTCTAAGCAAACCTTCACGAGACTTCACTCGTCCACTAGGGACACTTAGTGGTTTAAAAGGCTTAGTGCATATGCTAAATGCATTCGAGAGACCAGCGACAGTGGTATAGGTAGGATTTCCTTAGTTTTGTTTTACTTGAGGACAAGTAAAATTCAGGTTTGGGGGTATTTGATGAGTCCTAAAAAGTGCTTATTTCTATATCTTTTTGTTGGCATTTAACTCATCTTTTGTGCATTAATTCTACATTTTATCCCATATTCTGTATTTTCTTTGTTTTCAAGAATAAATATTTTTATTAACTAATTTTGCATTTTTAGGTAATAAATAAAGTTTGGATGAATTGCGGAGCGAAAAGAGCAGAAAAGTAGTGAAAAGCCGGAAGAAATTACGCAAGGAAGCCGCGAAGAATGGTGCGCATAAACCCAAAAGACTAGAAATGGGCTCAAGAAGGAAGATTTGTTCTTAAAGAAGAAGTGGGCTCAAGATTTCCCAAGCCCAAACTCATTTCTCAAACCCATATTCTATACCCAAAAACCTAAAACCCAAATCCATATCCGCTCGCGTTTTCAGCCGTCAGAACAGTTCTCAGAAGCATCCTACGGTCGCTCCCTTGCTGTGCATCAAAGTTTGATATCTCCGCTTTACACTACAGTACCTAACTCCACCAAGTGCCGTTCGTTTCGTTGTATCCCTTCATCCGACGGTCGCTCATCGTTTGCCTCCGCATCGCCGTCAGATCTACCTACCATCTTCTCATCCTACAGCGCAGATCGCATAACATCTTCCCTCGCTGAAACCGCTCAACACCATAACATCCGAGCCATATACCCCTACCAAACATCCCCTTCCCCTTCTTCCATCGACCTCTCCTCCTCCATACCCTGTGCAGACGCCATACCACCACCTTTTCTACCACCTGCTCCGCCACCAACTCTCTGCCACTACCACTACCACCACTAACTCCACTTACCACCAACCCTAAGTCCATCATCACCTCTATGTCTCTCAACTAGCCTTTTCAATTTCACATCGCCCCAAACCCTAGCCGTTTGTGTGTGAAATTGGAGAGAATAGTTGGTAGGCATCAATGGACAAATTGAAGGCATGGGAAGACACAGAAGACACAATAGAAGAATGGGTCGACGTTATTGAGTGTTTTCAGAAAGTAGGTATGATTTAATTTTGATTTCTTTGAAACCCTAATTCTGATATTTTGGGGATTCTAGGGTTAGACGTGTGAAACTATAAATAGAAGGTGTTGGGTGTGAAATTGGGGCATGCCTGGATTAGCCAGTGTGTCCAGAACCAAGTTCTGTTAATGATCATATTTGTGTTGTTAATGTTGTGTTCATGTTTAGTGTAATATCCTGTTGTGTTCTGTGTGTGATGTTTGTTCCTGTGATGTTTTGTATCCATCTGTCATGTTATGTTTGTGTTAATTAGCATGTTTGTAATGTCTCTTCACATGATCATGTATTTTCCCTGTTTAAACCTCAGAGAAGACCTTTGAACCATGATGGTTAGCTATTAGGATGGTTTTTGTTGAACTCAAAATAGCTTAGGCTAGTTAGATTCCTAAAAGCCCAACTGATTTGTGATTAGTGGTGCTGTAAGAAGACCACTAATGCTAGGGGTCAGTGGTGGCTCTAAGGAGTTAATCAGCTACATTAGTTAGTAAGCCACTGCCTAGTTAGTCTGTGATTGGTTGTGCCTTAAACAGACAGCCAATACTAGGGGTTAGCTAAGGCTGTAAGGTTAGTTAACTAGACATATGACAAAAACTTAACCTAGATGAACTAGCTAGGTGAAGGGAATTCTCATCCATCTCCTTACACTTCCCATCCACAATTTCTTTTCCATGTTCTGTTTTGGTTAAGTTGTTCTTAGTTTCTTTCATTCTTTACTTCACTGCCTTTGGCTCATTGCCATTGTAACTGTCACTATCTCACTGCCACTTAGTTACTTGTTTAGATAACTTTAGTCTAGGAAACTTCAATACACCCCAAGTCTCTGTGGAATGATCCCTTGCTTACTTTCTATACTAAAACTTGGCCTTGTATACTTGCAAGAGTTTTTGTGTGTTTTCCAACCACACCACACCCCTGGTCTGGATAAGGGGCACTCTTCTTTATCGTTTAAACATTGAAAATAGCGGGAAAATACTTCAGTTTACTGCTAAAGGTTCTGTTGGATTTTTGGAGGAGTTACAATGAGACTTAATCATTTATTTCGATTGGGATGAACTTGACAGGCCCAAACAATGCCGGTATGGGTGGTCAAATGGATTTATTTGGGTTGGATAATCGTTGGGAAGCAAAACTGAAAATGAGAGAAAGGTCGGGTTTTTCCTGCACTTGTTCTGTGAAGATTTGTGGAGTTATTTGGCGAGATTCTTGGCTTGAATTGGGTTGGTATCATCCTATTTCAACAAAACATGGATGGTAACGTGTTTGGTTTCGATAAAAAAGGGCAGTGACGTAGATTTCTCACCGGTTAGAAGAAACATAGATGAAGAGATTTCGGAGATTCTGTGGAAGATATTGTTGGAGATTTTCAAGGGATTTGGATGAGGAGTTTTTGCTTACCTTGTACACAATTCGTTCACGTGATTGAGGATGGGAAACTCTGTTATATTTGGTATTACTATAAAACAGGAAAAAAGATTATTCTCGGGTTTCTATTTGATTTTCTAATTATGTATTTGGAAGCTCTGCTTGTGACGACAACATTTCTCGTGAATTCAGCTTGTTTAGAGTGTGTGTCAACAACTGCAGAGCGTGTGAAGATCATCAACAGAGAAGAAAAAGGAATAAAATCCCGAGAAGTTATGACAGCATTTTTGAGAGTTAATACGAAGATTTCCTTGGTCTTGTCGAGTATATATAGGTTACTGGGGAAGCAGAGAGGGATATGGAGTGTTACGGGAGGATACAGAGTGAGAAAATAGAGTTGCAGAGCAATTCTGCTGCTGTTGCATGAAGATGAACATGAAGAACATAATACTGTGAAGGATAGTCTTTTTCAGCGTCTTATGTTCCTGTAGTTCTGTAACAGTCCATTAGTAACGATTAGCTTCAGTTCACAACAACTGCTTTATAACGGCGAGTTTGTAACGTCAGTACATCGTTGCAAACTCGCTTCTTTTGTTATTTTTCTTCATTTTCACCATTGTAAACACTTTTCGGGCAATAAAATAATCTTTTTAGAGTGTCTACATCATGAGGTGCTAAACCCATCACTGGGGCGACGGAGGAAACCAAAATTCCTCATGTGGGAAATTCATTTAATTCTTCATTTGACTATTTGCATTAAATTAAAATTAGAAAAAGATTTTTCTTAATTAGTTGTCATTTCGTTTGATGGTTTATGCTTAGGATTAATTCTTTTGATATGCCATGCTTAAGATATATAATTAATATTTTAAGAATCTACCTTGGGCAATGAAATAGAGTCAAAATTCTTATTGAATGAGCTATAGTGGTTTAGAATAAATAGGTGAGTCGCATGAATTTAAATATTTGGTGGAATCCTAGTCCTAGTACATCTAGAAACCGTGTTACTCCCTCCGTTTCAAAAAGACAGTCCGGTTTGACTTTGTCAAGATATTAAGGAGACCATAGTAGTTTGTATTCCTACCCTTAATTACTAGCCTAATTTATTTCAATAAAAATGTTAGTAATAAAAATTACAAAAAAATGTTATGAGATTGTAAATAGGAAATAAACAAAAAAAAACTACAACATATCGATTTATGGAAACAGTATCAATAAAGTAAAAGAAAAAATATTCTAAATATTGGAGTATAACCTTTATAAGGAATTTAATTTGGAACCATATATATTGCCTTCGAAAAGAAATGAAGGATATATGTTTGTTTCCTTAAATATACAAATTTTATTAATATTTTAGATTGGGTCACATAAAAAAAGAATTTATGAATATAAAAAACCTAAGGGTATGTTAGAGAGTTCATTGGAAAAATATTACTATAAACAGAAGCTGGGCACATTTTTGAAACAGACCAAAATGGAATAGAGGGCGTTCTTTTTGAAACAGAGGGAGTATTATTTTGTATATATTTGCTATTTTTATAATTTAAACAAAACTAGTCATAAAAACCCAAGGTGACCAAACTTGTGGTACAAAAACCCCCACTTAAATTTTGGGATCCATTAAAACTCCATCTTAAACAAAATTGATACAAAAACTCCAAATTTTTAAAAATTGATACGAAAACTCCAAATTTAAATGTTGGTTTCATCAAATTTGGGGTTTTTGTGTTAATTTTGTTTTGATGGAGTTTTTGTGTTACTTTTGTTTTGATGGGTTTTTTGTGGAAGGATGGTGACACCTCTGGGGTTATAACTCGCGGACCGTAATTTAAATCTAAAATTTAATCTCATCAAGTCCGAGTGAACGACAACCTTCTTACCACTATCTAAAATTCCATCAATTTTTGGCGCCGCCGATGCAGACTTGTTTTTAGATTAATTTTTAGGTTTATTTTTATTTTGTACAGTATTTTCATTTCGTTTTAGATTTTCCTTTTTCCTTTTTATGCGCTTCTTTTTGTATTTCTTTTCAGGGACTTTTTTAGGATGATGATTTCTTCCGAGGAGACGTCACCTAAAATGACATTGGAAGAATAAGCATAGAAGTTCAAATCATCAGGCAACCTCATCAGAGATGACGCTTGGTGAATACATGTATAGGCAATGATATGGAGTTTTTGATCCACATGTGGTAAGTGAAGAATCGCCTCTAATGATATATGAGAAGTATTATAAACACACACCACTTAGCTTGGAACGAAGATTGAGAAATCATGAATGCAAAAAAATTATATGATAATGATGATCAGTCTTGTAGTGACTCTCTGGTTGAGACAAAATTTGTAGATGACCTCGTGGATGATTGTGTAGATGATTTGTCTAATTGATTAGAAGAATCCATCTCGCAAGATCTTTCACCTGACTTAGAGGTTGTTTCTAGACCCCTAGACTTCCGAAAATTACCTAATTTACGGTTAGAATTATGTGCTTCAAAAATTTTGTTGGATTACTTTGCATCCAAATACCCAGAGGACGTCCCTGTTTCTGATACCGTGCATGAGCCAATTGATAATTTCCCAGTCCCAATAGTATCCCATATTATGTTTTTTATGCACTTCCTTGTGAAGTAAACACCAGATTTGGGGGACACTTTTTCTTTTTGATAGTTTCAGTGTCTCCGCGTTGTCATGACATAAATGTGAAGCTGTCATTTATGAATATAATATTTTGGGTTGATCCCCAAATTTTCAGGTTATTAGTTTACGAGGATATTTTATGTACATTTAAGTAGGTATATTTGTTTATTTTATTTTATTTATTTATTTATTTATTTTATTTTATTGGATTTCCCATCTTAATTTTTACGTTGGAGGACTCAATTACATTGAGGACAATGTCGCGTTTAAGTGTGGGGAGTGGTTATTAACTTTTTTTTTTCTTTTTTTTTTCCAGGAATTTTCTTGCATACTGTGACCAGCTCTTGAATAGGACTAAAAAATAATAAAAATATATATATTATGACCAAATGTGTAGCGGGTCTGTTAAAAAAAATGATCAGTTGTTTAGCGGGTCTAAATAAAAAAATATTATTTTGATTGTTAGGGTCGTGACCAGCTGTGTAGCGGGTCTTTTTTATTTATTTTTCTTGCATGTTATGACCACCTGTTGAGCGGGTCAGAAAAAAAATATTATATGACCAGCTGTATAGCGGGTCTCTCTCTCTTATTATTTGACCAGCTGTGTAGCGGGTCTTCTTCTGTTTTGCTCGAGGACTAACAAAATGTAAGTGTGGGAGAATTTGATAAGTACGAAAGTGCGACGCATTTTCACCCATAACTACATTAGGTAGGACTCATTTCATCACTAATAATCTTGTTTTAAGTCTTTTCAAGGAAATAAGCTCTCGTGGAGAATATTGCTCGAAAAATGATGTTTTGCACCCCAGAGGACTTTTGTTGAACGGACCCCACTTTGGATAAGGGGCTCTCAGTTACTAAGGGGCACCTTCTTTACTATTTGCACCCCAGACGCCAACTGATATTCACACCCCTGGTCTGGATAAGGGGAACTCTTCTTCATAGTTTAAACATTGAAAATGGCGGGAAAATACTTCAGTTTACTGCGTAAGGTTCTGTTGGATTTTTGGAGGAGTTACAATGAGACTCAATCACTTATTTCGATTGGGATGAACTTGACATGACCAAACAATGCTCGTATGGGTGGTCAAATGGATTTATTTGGGTTGGATAATCGTTGGGAAGCAAACAAAAAATGAGAGAAAGCTCGGGTTTTTCCTGCACTTGTTCTGTGAAGATTTGTGGAGTTATTTGGCGAGATTCTTGGCTTGAATTGGGTTGGAATCATCCTGTTTCAACAAAACAGGGATGGTAACGTGTTTGATTTCGATAAAAAAGGGCAGTGACGTGGATTTCTCACCGGTTATAAGAAACAGAGGATGAAGAGATTTCGGAGATTCTGTGGAAGATATTGTCGGAGATTTGCAAGGGATTTAGATGAGGAGTTTTTGCTTACCTTGTACACAAGTCGTTCACGTGATTGGAGATGGGAAACTATGTTATATTTGGTATTACTATAAAACAGGAAAGAAGATTATTCACGGGTTTCTTTTTGATTTTCTAATTATATATTTGGAAGCTCTGCTTGTGACGACAACATTTCTCATGAATTCATCTTGTTTGGAGTGTGTGTCAACAGCTGCAGAGCGTGTGAAGATCATCAGCAGAGAAGAAAAAGGAATAAAATCCCGAGAAGTTATGGCAGCATTTTTGAGAGTTAATACGAAGATTTCCTTGGTCCTGTCGAGTATATATAGGTTGCTGGGGAAGCAGAGAGGGATATGGAGAGTTAGGTGAGGATACAGAGTGAGAAAATAGAGTTACAGAGCAATTCTTTTGCTGCTGCATGAAGATGAACATGAAGAACATAATACTGTGAAGGACAGCCGTTTTCAGCGTCTTATGTTTTTGTAGTTCTTTAACAGTCCATTAGCAACGATTAGCTTCAGTTCACAACAACTGCTTTGTAACGGCGAGTTTGTAACGTCAGTACATCGTTGCAAACTCGCTGTTTTTTTTTATTTCTCTTCATTTTCACCATTGTAAACACTTTTCGGGCCATAAAATAATCTTTTGAGAGTGTCTACATCATGAGGTGCTAAACCCATCACTGGGGCGACGGAGGAAACCAAAATTCATCAGTGGTAAATTCATTTAAATCTTCATTTGATTATTTGCATTAAATTAAAATTAGAAAAAGATTTTTCTTTTAGTTGTCATTTCGTTTGATGGTTTATGCTTAAGATTAATTCTTTTCATATGCCATGCTTAAGATTTACAATTAATATTTTAAGAATCTACCTTAGGCAATGAAATAGAGTCAAAATTCTTATTGAATGGGCTATAATGGTTTAGAATAAATAGGTGAGTCGCATGAATTTGAATATTTGGTGGAATCCTAGTCCTAGTACATCTCGAAACTTTGTTATTATTTTGTATATATTTGCTAGTTTTATAATTTAAATCTAAAATTTAATCTCATCAAGTCCGAGTGAGCGACAACTTTCTTACTACTATCTAAAATTCTATCACAAGCACTGAATTCTGACATCGTATAAGGTTCCTACACCTTCCAGAGCATACAACATGTAAGCAGCAATTATTAGACGAGATTCATTACTTTCACAGTCGATCGATGTCCACCAGGTCTTTCCACTAAGTCCTTCATCAAGGTACCTCCAACTTCGACCACCTAGGTTTTTACATTATGTTTTTCTACCTGGGTCCTTTATCTAGGTCTTGCCAGAAGAAGGAAAAACGAAAAGGAGATTTAACTAAATACTGGGGACTGACGATCCACTGATCCTGACGATCAGTTTCACAGTCCAAGTCGTGACTGGCACCAAGCTCGTTACCTCATACCCTCTTGAGAGCAACCTCGGTTATGGTCCCGTGACCAGGGTTTCAGAAGTGATGTTTCTACGACTGTCCGAAACAAAAAATGGTACTGCAAGCACTAGGCTCGTGTATCAACCAAGGGGTTCAGATTGCAAACTAATCAATGACATTTAAATCCTTCATCAAGCATTCAAGACACAAGCAAATGGTCTAAATACACAACATGGGCGTTTTACAACAAGCTCGTCTGAGACGATTTTACACTGTCCTGTACAAAGAAGCGAGCTGAGAGCAATTGATGAATAATCTAAGGATTGATCATATACCATTATCTTCACATGCATTTCCTCTACAACATATAGAAAATCCACACTTGGATGAACAAGCAAAAAGATGTGGCCGAAACAGCAAACTACATGACAACTGAATTTTCCAAAGACTTCCTAGAAGTTTATTGTTTCGTTGATTTTAACCACTAAACATTCTCAAAACTCAAAAGCTTCTTTGATAAATCTCGGAAATTCCCTGGGCATCAAAATGTTGGGGTAGATCATCAAAAACGGACATCGTATGAAGATTCTACAACATTTTCAATGAAGACCTAACTTCTAAATTTTCTGATGACGAATTATGACGAAATTCTTCATCCATCCACATCTGAATCAAGAGCTACACCATCAAAGCAAGGCCGAACTTCATCTTCATCCGATAGTCTTACTTGCAAGTCGGCGGTGCTTATGTTGATGAGATATGAGCTTTTCATCTTCAGTTGTTTTCTTCTGTAACACTTCATCACGTCTCTGCTTTCCCTGCGCATCTGCTAAGACCAAGAAAGCATGTATCTTAGCACGAACCACTCTCAGATGATCAAGAGACATACCATGTATCAGCTTTCCAGCATCTCTGAAAGGTTGATTCAACTTGGCATGAACATCTGCAGAAGTCTTCATCTTTGACTTGATATTTCTGGAGCGTTCCCCGGAAGAGCCAGAAGGGTGATTGTAACTGGAGGTCACCATTATCTGAGGAGAAAGACATGGAGTCATGGATATACCAATAACAAACACGTAACAAAAATGGTAACACTCCAACTCTTACCTGTTTACAATTTCACTAACAGTAGTGAACTTAAAACAAAGGTTTTAAGAACTTGCCCGTTTCTTCAAACCTGCAAAGACGGGCAAAGCCCATTATTCAAAAATCATAAATTGATTTTCATAAAACCGTGAACAACCCACATAAATTTTTACTGTGTTAACATCCACTGATTTTTCAAAAATTGGACAGACGTCCATTCTACAATTGTGAAAACTCACATACAGACATTATTTCACCATGTATAATTGTCTACTTTCAATAGTTGTTCAAAATCAAAACATTGATTTTACAAAAAATATATTTTAACGTGAAACTCACGTAAATTTGAAAAAATATGTATTTATATATATATATATATATATATATATTTTTCTCCCTCGCGCGAGCATACGTCTTTGAAATAAGAGTATATTTTCAAAAGTTTGTCACATATCGAAAACAAATTATTTCATGAAAGCTCATAGACAAAAAATTTATTACCAACAAACGCACGTCTATTCAAAAAAAAAACTATTCTCTCATACGAGCATCCACCTTTGAAACGAGAGTTTATTCGATTTTGTGAAATCTCACATATTTTAATTTTAAAAAATTTGGTTTTCTTGAAATCTAATAGACAAAAATTTTATCATTAGACACTGTTTTTTTTTTAAATCTCGCTTATGCCAGGGATCGTTTGTTTATTTCTTAAACTAGCGAACGAACGAACGTATGTCCCTAAAATAAGGATTTCCTTTTTTGGGCCCGGGGAGCAAACGCTAAACCAACCAAAATTGGACATCTGATCGTCCAAATCAGCAGTGCTTCATTACGCCGTACTCACGGATGACGCTCTATCATACTGCCAGATCCCTCATTCAGGCATTTGCTCGTACATAACTCCATTGGAGCAAATCGCGAATTCTGAAATGCCTTTGTACGACTAAGTTCCGACTGCTTATCTCGTTACTGGAAAATCACCATCCAGTGCTTACTGTGGAACATGACTGTCCCTCACTAAGCAGGGGACTTAATGTAGATGGTGGATTTTCAACAAAGGCTAAAATTGTAAAATCATGATACTGCATATTTCTGACCCGGCTTCTGGAATGTATGTGACGTTTTATATTTTATGATCCGTGAACCGTTTCACGATTTATGACTGCGCGCATTCCTTTCAGAGCTATGATGAATATGTTTCTCTAAAGGCCTCCTAGATGAGCGTTCGATACTTCACACATTTCATCATCAACTCTACATAGAATCAAAATGATTGGGCGGCTCCTAGATATAATGTTTTTAAAAGAGCTTAACGTCTTCAGGACGTCACGCCGTTCGTTATTCCCTGACTACGTAGAGAGACCGTGTATAAAATCTCTTAATGATTGGGCGGTTCCTAGATATAATGTTTGTTAGAGAGCTTAACGCCTTAAGGACGTCACGCCGTTCGTTGTTCCTTGACTATACACACCCATAACGAGTATGATGCTTCAACTATCTCATATCTCTATTCTGCAAATAGATTAATTCTAGCGTGTCATTCATCAACTGAATTCCTAAAAATAATATATTTTATCTCATTACTCCATTTCATAGATGATCCTCAGCTGGATTCCATGGATTAGTAATAGATAACCATTTTATCTCATTACTCCCTTCCCAGAATCCCCAGCTGGATTCCATGGATTAGTAATAGATACTCAAATAATTTTTATTACTCCGTTTCATGAATTATTCTCAGCTGAATTTCATAAATTGGTAATAAATATTCAACAATCGGGCGTCCGGACCATCACCGAATACGCCCCGAGGAAATGGTGCAAGTGTACTTGACAATAATCCACGAACGATCACCCGAACGCACGAACGAGCATTCGAAAATATGGACAAACGAGAAACGTATGAAGGAAAATAATATAAAATAAAATAAGCAAGAGACCTGGGATCGGGCCCACCGTCCGGCCGGCCATGCCGCCGTGGCTGGTCCCCCTCTCTCGTTATTTATTTTACTTTAATTTATTATTTCCTTCATCTCATGAAGATTCCTTCATTTGAGCAAACTCCCTCGTTTGAGCGAAACTCTTAGGTTCTCCATACTTTCCATCAAACGATGAAAAATAGTAAAAATAGGGAAAGATGTCACGGGACCGTGCCACCTAGCCGTGGACGGTCCCACACCTTGAAATCCCTTATTTTCTCATATTATTATTTCCTTCACCTCATGGATCTCCATCGTTTGAGCTAAAACCCTACTTTTTCAATATTTTCTCAAATATTGCTCAAACCCTGGAAAAGCCAAAAGGCCAAATGGCCACTTGACCGACTAGGCTACTCACGTCAAATATTAAAATATTATTTTAATATTCTCAAAATATTGGTCGCACGAGAAAAGTTCTACTCGCTCATTCGAGCAAAATCGAGAGTTTCACTCAAGATCAAACTCTTCTGAAAATCCAAAATATTGGTCAAACGCGCACCAGAAAATACCAAAACTCTCAGGACTGAAACGCGGACATCATGGTGACACGGGCATGCTACCTTGACCGACCAAGGCCATCCCTAAGGCTTGCAAGGAGCCGGTCCCACACATCTTCATGATTTTGACCTAATTTGCTCTCAATTGCTCATATTGGGTCCAAACTCTTTTCAACCAAACGACCATCAGCTGGTCCCACGACCACCAAGGGTCGGTTCCATGACTCCTTGGTCGGTCCCTAATCTCTCCATAATTAGGTTTTATTACCTAACGCTCGCACGAGCACTATTTTAATAAATGATTGAACCAGTATTTGATCATTCGTTCACCAACTGGTCAACAAAGGACTTTGGTGCATGCTCACTCGAGCACTTGGGCGCTACATAGTCGACCAACATCCCATGTAGCCGGTCTCTCCTTCACTCAGTGACTTATTTTTTCAGAAAATCATCAATTGGTCAGCATTTGATCAAAATTAGGATTTCGGACGAATGCTTTGCAAATCATAATTCTGAGCAAGTTCAGACACTAATGATTTTATATTGATTCAACAATCAACATCCGGATTAATTATATAATATTCGGTCTAGCTACCAATATATTAATTAATATTTTATTTGGCCATGCTACCAGTAATTTATCTAATGAGCAATACTCGCTCAGATGCTCGAATATTGATTCAACTATCAATAATCAGTAATTTATCGAATAAGAAATACTTGCTCAATTGCTCGAATATTGATTCAACTATCAATATTCAACAATTCATCATATGAGCAATATTTTGCTCTGACGAGCAATATTTGCTCAGACTATCAATGTTCATTATATTAATTCAATTAATCAACATCATTCATTCGAGAACTATACGTCCCAACAGATATGTTCAATCCATGAATCCTAGAGCATTCGGCAATCATGATCGGCTGAACAATATTTAGACCCATCGTCTAGTCGAGTCAACAACTAACTAATCAAATACACTTCTGCTTTGCAGACTCCACGTTCGTGAGATATCAATCACGTCACATGGGGGATATTAATTAGGGTTTTGGTCTGGCGGCCTACGACACGTGTGTTCATCCACGATGACAAATGTGAGTAAGTGGTGCAAGCAGTTGAGGGAGTTAGCAAAGTAGTGGGTGGACAATCAACCGAGTCTCCGCACGACCTGGAACTGGTTAAACCACGATTTCCCACTTTCCCACTCTTTCACTCGAGCAACCGCCACACTTAATGGAGATCAATGTGTCTCATATTCTGGCAATATAAATAAGTCTCTCTGAATCCATGATTGAACAACAAAAGAATTCTGATCTGAGCAATCACTCTCAAGAATTCAATCAATCGACCAGAACTTATTCCAACTCAACAGTTCACAGAAAACTTGCAGAAACCTTAAACACATTCACAATCCGTGATCATCATTGATCTCGCACACTTCTCAGCTTCCCTCCTACAGATCAACCATCTTCCCTCTTTGTGACCGAATTGACTCTGGAACGGCCATTGTCTTGGTTTAGGCCGGAGTCCTATAGATTGATCTCTCGAACTCAAAGCACTCCCGTGCAGTGCATCTGTTCGAGGATAGGCAGTTTGCTCTGTTGAGGGACCTCCGTCCACACGGTCGTCTCTCAATTCCCTAAAAAACCAGCAAATCGTTTTCCCCATATACAATAAGTCTTCGACTTTGGGTTGTAGCAACTCTTAGTTGTGGGTGAGATCAACTAAGGGAATCAAGTGCGCAGAATCTGACGAGGTTCTAGAGGCGTAAGGAACGCGACTGTACCTTAATCGGTGAGAGACTTGGTTATGGCTCAACTACATTCCAGTCCGAAGTTAAATTGTAGTAGGCTAGAGTCTGTAGTGGCTTAATACAGTGTGGTGTTCAAATCTGGACTAGGTCCCGAGATTTTTCTGCATTTGCGGTTTCCTCCTTAACAAAATTTCTGGTGTCTATATTATTTCTTTTCCGCATTATATTTTTGTTTGTATAATTAAACTATCACCGGTTGTGCATTGTTCAATCAAAGTTGATAAATCCGACCTTGGTTGTTGGATATAACTTGATTGACATTTGGGTACTGGTCTTTGGTGTCGTCCAAGTTATTTCTCATATCAATAAGGCTCGCGGAATTTCTATCTGTTTGATTTGCTGATTGTATTGAGAAAGAGATAAAGCTATTTGATATATTTCTTGATTGAGTCTCACTTTTAAGTTGGTGCTCTTGGAATTATATTGGAGTTTAGTCCATACAGATTTCCGAACGAATTATTGGGTGTGGTTGTTATACCTCCGCTTTTTCAAATATACTATGCCGGGAACATAAGCCGACATTGGTGAAAATATGCTGACAATGCCAGTACTCTTAGGTATTTCCTAGGGTATTCCTGTATACCAAAAGAGCACTGCCGGCATACACGTAAAAACTAATACCATGCCGTAACAAAGTCTCGGCATTGTATTCAACCGAAAATAAATGTCGGGATTAAACATTCGGTTTCAGGTGATTTTAGGTTTGTAGCCCGCATAGTATTCATACTAAATTCAATGCCGAAACCCTTTGCCGGCATTGTATTCATACTAAATTCAATGGAGAAACTAGTTACCGGCATTGTGTTCATACTAATTTCAATGCAGGAATTGATTGTAACTCAATTGTTTGAGTTAGGGTTTGCGATTCTTACCTTAACACTGCTTTAAATCGATTAAAAGACTTATAAAAAGTTTCAGAATCACTTACCTTCTCAGAAAAGTCATTTCTTCGAGAGGTTGATTGTCTGAATTCTCTTCTTCTTCTTCTTCTTCTTCTTCTTCAACAACAATCTGATTAATCCTTTCTTCTTGTTTTTGTTGAGCTACTGATTTTGATTTTGATTTTGATTGCGGATTGGGTTTGGGTTTCTTTTGTGGAGGCATGGTTATAGATTCGGGTAATCGACGAAGAAATTTTTGAATCGTCGATGAAGAATTATTTTTTCCCAAAACCCTAACCTAAAAAGAGTGCCGGATGACTTGGTTTTTGATTTTAAATTTTAATATTTTTATTTTGTGGGAAGGGTAGTGTAGACTTTTCATAATGTTTTCAATTAACACAAAGGGTATTTTAATATTTCCGCCCAAAAAAACACCACTTATGAAACAATATTGGATGAGTGTAATAATTTATATCTCCAATGAGTTTAACTATCCCCTAATTGCGCGTATCATATCGTTGATTAATATTGAACGTTTATTTTATTTCATAACCGGTATATTTTTATTTTATTCTTATTAAACATTATTTTTTGACTACTAATGTTCAATTTTAATTATTTTTCTTGTATTTTCTTAATTTTTGGTTTCTTTTATTATTATTTTATCGATAAATTTTTTAAAATACACCTTGACTTATAAGAAGGAAAAATTAAAAAGCAATAGCTGGGAACCTAGCAACAAGCTGAGCCCAACCCCTTTTGAATTGCTACGACTAATCTATGAAAAGGAAAATTGCCAACTTTAGAATTAGCATCATGCCTAGCAAGGAAATTCCTCAAACATTTCAAGAAAGCTAGTCTCCTCACCAAGTTCGCCTTAAGGTCATAAAAGTCAAGATGCCAAAGTTGTAACCATGAGCTAGACATATATCAAGGTATTTGTTTCCTTTACGCTCCACAACGCGAGACACAGCCACACCCACACTAAGGAGAAAATGTTGCACATCCTCGACAGTGAAAGGTGAAACACCAGTCACAACAAAACAAGTATCTCGCCTATTTTCCCACTTGTAGACCAAGATATCGACGGGTCTAGCTTCACCACCTTCACGAGAGAGGAACCCCAAGGATGCTCAGTTTTGGCATGCACCCAAACCCTGAAACAAATATCAGCCAATGTGTCTCACGAACAAGGTCATGTCGAAATTTGAGACCAACTTCGTGCATACAGTGTAAGGCGTGGTCCCCGAAAACATCCATATCCTTACCACAATAGGGGCAGGGACTATCTTTAGTGAAGTGGAACTCCAAGCCTATATATCCAAGAACAACACTAAATTGGCGAGGCCCAATCTTCTGGCTAAAAGATAATCTTGTGTGTCCTTACGGAGATGATTCCATTTATACGTTTTCTACTACCATTCTTATTTAATTGATGTTATATCACATTAGGACACAACACTCATCTCCCACACATTCCCTGACCAGTACCATATGTATCCCCTTCTATTTTCTCAACCAAAAACACGGGCTACAAGAAAAGATTTATAGGCCATTCACCAAATCCCTTGCCACCACTTTCTTATGAGAAATAAAACCAAGCAATCAGAACCAGTGCAAGTTTCGGCTTCAACAGAAAAAATCTACCATCGTTTCAATTGCACAAGTGGAAACTCCGTAATGAAGTAAATGAAATGTAAACTTCTGTCCAAGAGGTCAAATTTGACATCAGTTCATTTACATATCCGAAACAAAATGGACAAAAGGAAAGTCATGCACCTCTGTTACATCGTCAGGAATGTACATTGTGAGGTTCAGATTAAGGTGTATATCTAACATATCCATATACTTGTACAAAAGGTAAGAACGAGTTACTTTACACGTTATGTAAGAAATCAACTCTTGCGCTGCATCAATGTGCTATATGTGGATTTCTAAAGATCAGCTCTAAAGAAATACATCATCTTTAATGGCGTCACATTCCCCTGCAAACAATCAATTGCAAGAACAAAGGTACTATTACACTATACTGTTGAGTGTAGATTTAATAAAAGGAAAAAAGAGCATTTCAGAATTTAGCAAACCTGAACTGCTTCGTTATACTGATCAGAGAAACGAAGCCCCGTCGAGCAGTTTTTCAGTACTTCAGGCCCTTTGAACATCCACGCTTTATGTCCGTCAAGAAGTTTAATTTTAAATTTGAACATCTGAAAAAATTGAAAAGGCTTAGATTTGTTAAAGTGACTATTGAATAGAACATTTGGAACCCTGACTACACAAGTACAAAGATTAACTAACTGCAAACAGGAATCCAACGAATTAGGAATTAGGTTCATGACATACATACCTCAGAAAGAAAGACACTTGGATTCTCTAAGTTCTCTTCAACATTTACGCCACGACCCTGGCACTCAGTGCAGAATACAGAAGATAAGGGTGTTTTGGGAACAATGCTTAACTCAACCATTTTGTCTCTGCCATCAGCCTGCGACCCGTTTGTGACTCCTTGACTTCCTACTGCCATGTTCTGACTACCAAACTGGTTCGCCCAGACCTCATACTCACAGAGAAGAATCCAGTGTATGAGACAGGACGTATGGAACACATGAAATGCCTAAAACATTTTTAATCAGTATAGTCACTATCAAGAAAAACTACTCCAAACAAAATACTAACGCAAACAATAGTTAACTATATAGACAAAGATATATAGCACCGTGGAAAATGGAATAAGTTGCAGTGTTTTTACCCCGTTACGATTTCTGCTGCTACAAGCAAGACGCATAGTTTTCATATTCAAAAGGGTAGAGACATCCTTTCCTGGAAGTATTTTCTGTTGACAGATATCACACATACAACTAGAGACAATCTGTTGTTGCTTCCTCAACGCTTGTCTAGCAGTCCTGCTCAGCTTAACTTTTACATTCTGATTCTGTTCACCAGTGCAATCTCGCCCACCAGAAACACGTGTTCTCCTCAAAGATTTGCTGACATCCTCAGGGTCAGAAAATGACTTTCTTTTCTTTTTATAGGCATTTCCCGAGTATGCACCAGAAGTTAGCCTTGCATGAGACTCTTCTGTTATCCCAGCCCTTCCTAAAGTGTAATTATATGAGAAATTAATGATAGCAAAACCATTATCTGGAACATTGTTCCCATGTCCTGAATGTCCTTCACCCAACCATTCACACCATATAGTGTGAATACTACGATTTCCATCCTTCTCGCAAATTCTCGCAGCAATCTCCCCAACCCCGATAAATTTTATCTTCAAATCAGAGAGTTGATCGTTGCACACGACGTCTGGAACTACGATGTATTCGTTACTGTCAGAAGTATCATCAACATGGTCTCTCACAACACATTCGAGAGAATTCGATTTCCTCATAGGTTCTTGCCATTCCAACACCTCACAGCCCTCATTTACGCTGTTAGAGCTTTTATCATTATTGCTGTTCTTGAATCCAATGCTCAATAACCTATGTGGTGGTTGGTTAGACTTTGTACTCAGGTTATCTTGCTCAGCAAGGTCGTGAAAGAAAAGAGCTCCATCACTAAAAGGAAACGGATTAGGCCCTAACAGTGTAACTTTAACAGCAGCATACCTTCTAGCGTGTAGCTTTCCCCCCAGGTGATCGTATAATGTATTATCATTGTAGCAAGGAGCAAGACATATAGTGCAGAAAAAGATGAATGCATTCCCATCTTCCCTTAAATCAACATAAGGATGACCCTCTGATCTTACTTGATTAAGAGTAGTTCTAGCAGATAATTCCTTCAAGCTCCTTCCAGTTATTTTAGGCAACTCCTTAGTTCCCGCCATACCAATTTCAATATTCCCGCTTCTTCCGATTCAAAATGACCCAAATCACAAAACTCTTCAAAATCCCAAGAAACAAAGTAAACCCTAGAATCTTCACCGCCTATTTGTCAAATTACTCAAAATCAAGAACCAAACAGAAAGGGTAAAGTAAACCCTAGATCCAACAATTTTATCCTGTTCTTTAGAAAGATAACACTAGAATCATCTGCTTATACTTGTAATTACTTCTAAGCCAGAATCCGAGATATCTTTGAACAAGAAACAATAAGAACTCGACTAGTCTCAAAACGTATTCGAGAAGAATATGATTTCGAAACCCTAAAACGATATTGACGAACGATTTAAAAGAAAGATAACAGTTGAGAAGAACTACCTTTTTTACATATAGAAACACCCTCAGGAGAAGAAGATCGTATTATCCATTTTTGTCTTCCTGTAATCAACTCACGAGTGTATGAAGAAGTGATGTATGAACGTGAATCTTCCATAACCATCTCCATTTCAAACAAACAAATAAAAGAAAACAAATCTTCAACAACTCTCTACTTCAGATCTTCTCACAGGGCAGATTTTAGAAATTAGGGCAAGAAACCGAACTTCAAGTTCAAAAAGAGAGAGAAACAGGTAAAATGAATGTAAGTAATCTATCTAATCTGAATAATTGACTCTCAAGTCTCAACCGAAAACGGGTTTAACATATAATTAAAAAAGAATGATGTTGTGTTATGCGCTTTATCGTACTATTTTATGTCCCCCGTAAATACCGTTAGATTTTTCAAAGACTGATGCTTGTGATCATATAATAGATCTAACGGTTGATGCTAAGGGTTAAAGAGTAATTTTGTTGCGGAGAGATACATGGATGTAGATTGGTAAAAGGAAGATTCCGGAACTGATTCCTTGATGCATTAAAGCTTGTTTTATGAGAAGGGGATCGGATAAGTACGGAAAACAGATCAGTGGGAGTGTCTGGTTAAATTAGGTAAACACCGTGAATAGTTAGTTACACCAGATATAGCTCTACCTAAATGGAGGCCCCTATAAACGGGGCTTATTTTTCTGTGGAGCTTCACCTACAAATTAGATGGACTTGTATGTGCCGTGGCACCGGCAGTCCACCTCCAAATTAGATACAAACGGGAGAATAAGTACCAGATTGTTGTAGCATGAATCATATGACGTAAATTCTGCCTACATTTATATAGGCCGCATTATAAATGGGTCCAGGCCCTACGACACTTTTTTTGTGCATTCCCACAGTAGTGTTTCATATGTAGTGCCTTCACATAAGTACTTTGGATATAGTTGTCTCATTAAAATTTCACCAGGAAAATTTAAATTTAAATTAAGGAAAAATATTACAACATAAAGAAAACTTTAAATAATGTTGGTATTGCATATGTTGCCTCGTTAAAAAATTTATAAGGGAAAAACCCGGTGGTAAACCTCGACGAAGGGAAAAGATACGACGTGATAAATCTAGAAGTATGCCTTTGCCGAATACTCATACATAGCGTCCTTTCGATGTTTTGTAGGTGATTAATGAAAACGCAGTCGTATTAATACGCAACAAAACTATCAATAGACTTGTGTCGAAAACTGTTGCGATGCAATCCTTGGTTCGTTTTGCTGATTCTAGAAGTGGTTTCACTTGAAAAATTATCGAGTTTTATTTTTTTGATATTATTTAACAACATCAATGTGATCTTTAGGTCTTCAACATTTAGCATGTAGATTATGTAGTTATGGTTGTCTCGTTAAAAACCTTGTCGAGTAACATAAACCCTGTGGGAAAAACTAATCTTGATCGAAAAGAAAAGAGAAAAACACAACTTCACATTTTGAAGTAAAATATGTCGACATCATATTCTTGGATCCTTCCCCTAATTTCATTCAGAGGAGTTTCCAGATAGTTCATTTAGTCATGTACTTTTCGAAAGTGAATATAGGCCATGACTTAGTAAATAAGTCAGTCGTCGTCGTCCCCCCCCCCGATTACTTTTGTGGGAGAAAAGATTATTGTACCTTCATAATCAACAACTCCTAGATTGCACTTCATGTAACAGTCTTCTTTATGGCTTTGCAGGGATAAAACAAACTCATGCCAATAATTCTTTTTAAGTATATGATCATTGTAACGTTCTAAAGACGCTGCGTTGGCACTGAGCTATATCCAGCTAACAAATTCATTGGGGATTTAGTTAAATACATTATATTAAGTACAAAAATGTGTCTATTGCAGTTAGATAGGAGATTTCATATCCCAACACATCTTCGTCATATTCCTTTAGATTAAATTATCATTTACTTTCATTTGAACCCCAACTAATCATGGGAGTGCTAGCAAAATGCATATCCTTGTTAAATTTCCTGACAACTATGAGAACTGGTGGAATGACATACCACAAGCTCGGTATTCGGTCGAGCTTTTCCCAGATTTTTCATCTCAAATTAGGAATTCAAGCATCTTGTAAAATCTATCATTTCATCAAGAGTGCATATCATGTCATCGACATAGATAGCTACAATTCCAAATCAGGAACTTTCTTTGTGAATACGCAAGGAACAATACCTTACTTGTTTATTCCTTCCAAACCAAATAGTCAGTTAGAACGGGTATACCAAATCTACCTGATTATCTCAATTCATAAGTGAACGTTCCAATCAAATCGATAACGCATTCCGTGGTTTAAAGTCATTTGGTGGTTTTGGGATAAAAGCCTATCAGACACTTTTGTAAATATGTTATCTTTTAATCCTTACAGATATAAGTAATAACCATACAAAATTGTTGCATTTCAAGTCCTTTTGAAACTCAAAGCTAACTAAGTAGCAGGACGTTATAACGTTCATTACCATAGAGTAAATAATTCTGAGGCTTTGGAGAAACCTCGCGCCACAAGGAGAGTCTTTATACTTTAAGACTTTATTCTTCTCACTATGCTCTGTGACAAATAATCATGTATGTCCCATATACTTTATACTTGGTTGGTTAGAATAACCACATCAAATACTTGTATATTTGTCAAAGAACCAATTCTACCTGGATTGTATAGGCCAAATATGCTATTTGGTGACATTAAAAAGAAGTGTGGTTTGATCTCATCGTGCTCTATTTCCTCGAGCAACTATATATGAAACTAATATTCATTAATATGCTCACATGATCTTTCTGTTGACTCGCTTGCATCCATTTGGATTTTGTTGTTCTTTGAAATCATTAAACTTTGGAGCGTCCTCCAATATTGATTCATGGACATAGTCAGAGACAATCTAATGAGATGATTTCTTAATGATATGAATTGTTGTGCCTTGTTTACCTACTTCCTTTCTATGTGAGCATTGATCGAACCTGGTGGTCTTTCCATATTTCTTTTTGAAGCCACATCCTCAACTACACTTCCACCAAAAGTAGTTGTAATACTTTATTTTATGGTATATATCCCTTACTGAGGATTTCTAACCCTGTAGGTACATTTATAGCTAGTATATGTGATCTTGTCATTTTAGTGATATCACTGCATATTCTAAAAATTAACAATTTATTTTCACTTCACAATTACATTTGTGGAGTATAAGAATCAATATGAGACAGAGTGGGAAAGCACCACGAAAATTCGTGTCGTTCCCTTAAAAAAATTATTTTTTATCTCCCCCTAACGACGAGAAGGGTGTCTTATCAAAGTGACGACCTGCAAAACTAATAGTTAAGAGATCACCTGCCAAAGGTTTTGAAAATGCGGATAATTGTTAGGAATTCATATCCAACATAACTGCTTAATCGTTTTGATGACCCATCATAGTATAATGAGGAGTCGTAGTGGAACATATATAACATAACCAAAAGTGCGTAAGAATAAAAATGTCAGGCTTATATCTAGTTACCAACCAGTATGCAGAAATGGTTGACTAATTATGTGTACTAAAATGGATAAGTGAAGATGCATATAATATTGCATATTCCACAAGCAGTTATAGGAAGGTCCATACACATAACCTAATCCTAATAAACCATTTATAACCTTTTATGGTAGCTTCTGTAAGACCATGTGGTATAGAATGCTCTAAACTAATCCTATTAAACATACATTAATCATCAAGTTCTTTTGATGTAAATTATCTAGCACTAACAACGGTGGTGAGCCTTAAATTGTGTAGTATGTGCTAGGATTGTTTCAAAACAAAACGCATCATTTCTTGTGAAAATAACTAATTCAACACTTTGAATCATCCATCAGAGGCATAAATCACTTGAATGGTTTGCATTCTGCAGGGATATGTTCACAAATAGCACCTTTTTTCTTTCGAAAGAAAGAGTTGTTTACCATTTTCATCTTAGGATGGTCTCAATCGTGTTTACAAAAAAAAGAATTTGTAAAATGAGTGATTTACTTTATTACTTTAAAATCATAATGGGAGGGGAGGTGTTTATAGTACTTTAGAAAACATTGATTCTGAGAGATATCGTCACTTTGTATTCTTTCAATCTTTGTAATTACAATTTCCTTGCTCACTTAATAAAAGGATGTTTATTTGAGTTCATTCAAAAAAGAACATCATTTCACAACCAAGGTGTCTTTATGATTATGTCAAAACCTGAATGAGTCAATCGCCAACATTATATATTCGGTAAATATTGAAAAGATGAGGGTACCCAAATACACCACAATCTTTTTATTTCAACCTATAAGTCCTCTTACCGAGTATGATCGTCTATGGACACAGTCGAGACAATACAACAACTTCAGTATTCACACTTTGTGTGATTATCTATGAATACGAGATCGAGACAATACGACTACCAAAGTGTGATACTTAATAATAGATTCAGACTTAACCAAACTCTATAGGATCACTATCAAGTACATTGGAGTTAACGTAAAGTGAAATTTACTTTAAATTATATAAACAAATATAATTGCGGAAAACAAAAGTAAATCACACAACAAGATTATGCTAACGAGGAAAACTGCAAGTGCGGAAAACCCTGGGACCTAGTCCAGAATTGAATGCTCTCACAATTAAGCCGATATACAAAATCTACACCAACTTCATAATTTGAGACCAAGCAACTACCCCTAGTTCACTTAGTTTTCTCAGTATCCTTGCGCTTCCGACTTCAAAGGTCACGCACTGGTACAATTCCTTTGGATCGTATTCCAAACAGCAAAGGAACAAAGAATCTGTTAGGTAACAACTCTATTGATTCTTTTCAAGATAAAGATATCTCAAGCCATATGCAAAGGCTCTTCCGTTTAATCTACTAAACTTCTTTGCCTGGTTAGATCAATCTATCCAATAACTACCAAAGCAGTTAAGTTTAGATTCACAATCAATCAGTATAGATATCAACGAGACACTATAAAGCGATGACGATCTCAACGAGACACTATGATATGTTTTTCCCCCTTAGTCAATGCTTTACTCTTTCCTTAGATATAACGTTTAAGCACAATTGTCCTTTCCTTAGTGATTAAAATTTACTTGTTTACTCCATATATTTCTCCCCCTTTTTTTATCACAAAATGACAAAGGTTCGAGCAAATGAAGGACAAACCGAAAGGATCTTACAAATCTAAAAGACTTGTAAACAACCTATAAGAGTTAAGCACGAAGGTTTCACATACCACTTTAGATAACCAATATTAAAACCGAAACTACAAGTAATTTAATTTTAATATGTTATGAAGAAAACAATTGCCGGAAGCAATTTTCCCTAATAGTTTAACAAGTCGACTAAGAAACTTAATTCCCTTGTTAAACCGATTGCGTATGTGCAACCGCTTATTTCGATAAGACCAAAATAAATATCAGAATTAACTTTATTTCTCTCATCAAGCTCTAATTATTCAGACAATAACCTAGACCTTTCTCTTTAGACAAGACAAACACTAGGTTAGTTAACTAGTTTTTCTTGTCAAGGAATTCGGTTAGACTTGAATAATCGAATCCTCAAACTTGATAAGTCTAACTAAGATCAGAATTAACTTGGTTTCTCTTATCCGGAATTAATTTGGACTAAACAAATGATCCCGTATTTTGTTAGGCCATAAACAATACATACAAACCAAAATGAATTGACTTGCACAATTATTTTATTAACCGGAAGCAATTGAAACAAACATAGACATTATAGCATCGCAATTGCACCGAATTTCTTTAAGCAAAAACACTCGATACCCAACAATAAAGAAGATACCAAACAATAGCCAAATAAATTGACACGGTTTTTCTTAATGGGAAAAAATTGAATCATACACACACACACATCCATACACAATATAATGGGACATATCAATTGTACCGAAATTTTGTTAAGCAAAAGCAAAATATATGCAATATAAATAGGCTTTTCTTAAACAGGAAAATGATTAACTAACAAATTCGTTACCTCAGATTCCGCAACCTCTTCTCCCCAGAAAGATATGTCATTAAGCGCAAGTTCAAATAAGAACTCTCCCCAAGTATGTTGTCATCCTCTCGCAAGAACAAAAGAACAACAACAAAAGCAACCTTTAGAAAGGTTGAAACGGTTTTAACTAATGCGTGCCAATAACAAAAGTTGAAAACCCGAAACACATATGTTATGCCAAACATAACTCATATAAACATAAATTGAATCAACATATTGTGACTTTTCACATATGAGTTTCAATCAGAACACCTTGTGATCCTTTGTTAAAGCCTACCAACATGGGATAGTACTTAATCCTGCTAAATCAAAAATCCACACAAACCATAAGGGTCACAACATATGAGATCGAATATTAAGTTTAATGAAAACCGAAATCAGACATCCCATAAACCGAATACACATAACAAAAATATAAAAATCCATTCACAGGCTATGTAATCAGTATCTATCACAAGAAAAATTATAAAATAATAATTTTATTCATAGATAATAATAGTTTATTCAAATTAGACCTTATACAATAATTGAAGTAAATCAGAACATTGATGTCTATTTTCTGGATAAAGTATTACAAAATATAACTTAATCCTTAGAAGTTCTCTGATTATTCACTGAGGCTTCTTCAGTGTTTAAGTTCTTGAGTCTTCTCTTTTCTTTCAGATGATTGAGTTTCTTCTTCAAAAGATTCACCTCCACAATCAACTTCAAACGATTTGACTCGAGCCACTCTCATTCTTTACAGAAGCTTCCAGTTGTTCACGAGCAATTTCAAATCTCACATTAGCAAAAGCATGAGCTCAAAAGATATTTGATTCCTCTTATGTTCCTTTGAGAAGTAGCACTAAATCTCAGCAGGAAGACAAGTTTCAAGCTTCTGTAATTGAGAATCAATATCAATAGTATTTTCACCCATCTTGAACCGTGGACTAATAGTGGAGGAAAAAATTGGTTCTTAAGATGTTTTATATATCAAATAAAAACTTGGTTTCCAAGTTTTAAAACACCTAACAAGGTATTTTTATTTGATTAAAATAGTCGTGAAAATATACAAATTTGGAAATAAAATCAAGAAGGATTTTCCGAAATATTATTGTCAAGAGAGTCCGAATATATCTAGTACAATTTTATCATGAACTTTCCTAAGATCGAAAGTATTCTTCTAAATAGAAAAAGGATTCTAAATTTAGAAAAATACTAAGTGGTTCATGAATCAAATAGATCTAGTATAATTTTTTATACTTTTCACATGTTCCCTGGTGCTCTTTTAAGAACTTCCCATTTATTAATACAGAGAACAAAATTTTACTAAGTTTTAATCAACAAGCTTAGTTGTTGAATTGAACTCTCAATGGATCAAGGAAACATAATCTATCTTTATGTTTTCAAACATCTCTTTTCTGGAACAATTCCAAGAATAGGTTTCACACATCTGTGGGTCATAACCTGAATTACCTGATTCAACATATAGATCTATTCGAGTATGAACAAGATTGTAAGTGTGACTAGAAACCTTTTGAGTCATGTGTTGAGCAGAATTCTTATATCGACCCAGATTTTCCTTGGAATATGACAACATCTTTTGATGAGATTGTTTCATTGATTCTGATTTGGACAGAAGATCACAAAAAAAAAACAGCATGATCTAAAATCATTTGTTTGTGTGCTTTTAAGCTGATCTTTGTCACTTTCAGAGAGATAATCCTTGTCACAGTAAATGACAGTTTTTCTTGACCAGATATTAGTCACGGGATTATGCTTTGAAACACATCTCTTTTGATTCTTGTAAGTGGTTAAACTATTAGAATCCAGATGTTGTTTATTAAGAGATAAAATCACATATCCTTGTCTTAACTAATAAATATTTTCAGACTTTAGTATCATTGTTAGAATTTTCATATTCAGTTTCAAGAGAAAACGAAACTTTATTTTCATCTTGACAGACTAGATATGATTATCATCATGTCATGAGGTTCATGAATTTCAAGATTTTCTTGAAACACAGCTTCTTCATGAGACCTGGTTTTTATCAAAGAATCTTTGATAATCCTTTTGACAGATGGATAATATATATTATCTTTTAGATTATATTTTTCAGCAAGCTTTATGAAAAATTTAATCTCATCACTATCATCTGAATCTGACTTGTGTGTTACAAGTGTTTGTTTTCTTATTAACACATCGTGGTTAATATTTCCTGAATTGTGTTTAACCAATGAACTAACAGCATTGAGATGTTTATCAGGACATGAAAACAAATTGACTTTATGAAGTATATCATCTTCCTTCTCTATGTTAACTGAATCGTCCATCAGATTCAATTCTTATAGGTTGGATCGCACCAAACACATGTTGTTATATCTTTTCGTGTTTGTCTGCTCTGATACCAATTGAAAAGACGAGGGTACCCAAATACACCACAATCTTTTTGTTTCAACCTATAAGTCCTCTTGCCGAGTGTGATCGTCTATGGACAGAGTTGCGATAATACAACAACTTCGGTATTCACACTTGGTGTGATTGTCTATGGATACGAGATCGAGACAATACGACTACCAAAGTGTGATACTTGATAATAGGTTCAGACTTAACTAAACTCTATAGGATCAATAGTATTGGAGTTAACGTAAAGTGCAATTTACTTTAAATTATATAAACAAATATAATTGCGGAAAACAAAAGTATATCACACAGCAAGATTTTGTTAACGAAGAAAACTGCAAGTGCAGAAAAATCTCGGGACCTAGTCCAGAATTGAATACTCTCCGAATTAAGCCGCTATACGAAATCTACACCAACTTCGTATAGTTGAGACCAAGAAACTACCCCTAGTTCACTCAGTTTCCTTGGTATCCCTGCGCTTCCGACTTCGAAGGTCACGCACTGGTACAATTCCTTTGGATCGTATTCCAAACAACAAAGGAACAAAGAATCTGTTTGGTAACAACTCTATTGATTCTTTTCAAGATAAAGATATCTAAAGTCATACGCAAAGTCTCATCCGTTTAATCTAATAAACTCGGTTTTCTGGTTAGATCAATCTATCCAATAACTACCAAAGCAGTTAAGTTTCAATTCGCAATCAATCAGTATAGATCTTAACGAGATACTATAAAGCGATGCCGGTCTCACGCAACTAATCAATCGAATAAATATGATTCTAGTTGGATCCCTGCCGATCAAGATTTGTGCACACACAAAGATATGAGAACTAATAAGAAATCTTCTTCATCTTCAAATATTCTTTAATCTTCAATAATAACCTACACAACACCACTTGAATCACTTGTGATCAATCACACACAGAATTGAGTCTGTTAACAATGGATTATCACAAGATGTCTTTATATTTAATAACAAATCTAAATATCCCGTCGATACTTCGATCTAGTTTGAGTGAATCTTATATCAGAAGAGAAGATTCTCAAGAATAAACAAACTAGGTGCAATCAAAGTTTCAACAACCGTTAGTCAATCAAATCAGTCGAAAACTAATAACACTGTAATTATCTAGTTTCCCACCAACGATACTCGTAGAGATTTTTGATTCCACATAAGTCTTTAAACGAGCGGTCGTAAGGGATTTCACCTAATTAGGATACTTTCCTCTTAGAATAGACGGCTCCACCAGAAACAACAAGAATGAAGTTTGTCTGACTCTTAGGATAGTTTGCTAGAAATGCAAACTTAGGTATTTATAGACCAAGGATGTTTGGACATCAAGGAATTTCCAAAATCGAAAAATTCTTGAAAAAGTGGGGGTACAACAACTTCACCCAATATTTCGCTTAGCAATCTGTATGGACTAACTCCAATATACTTTTAAGAGAATCAACTAGACAGTTAGACTCAATATTAATAAAAACTATATCAAAGAGTTATATCTCAATTTCTCGATTCAATCCTTACTCAAACAAATAGAAATCTGCGAGCCTGATTGAATACAAGAGAAATAACTTGAACGGTACCAAAGACCAATGTTCAAGGATCAATCAATTTCAATCAACAACCAAAGGTTGGATTTACCAATTGATCCATTCGACGCACAACCTGTGATATTTCAATTATATAACAAAATATAATGCGGAAATCAAATAACACAGACACCAGAAGTTTTGTTAACAAAGAAACCGCAATTGCAGAAAAATCCCGGGACCTAGTCTAGATTGAACACACACTGTATTAAGCCGCTACAGACACTAGCCTACTACAAACTAACTTCGGTCTGGATTTTAGTTGAACCCCAATCAATCTCACATCTCTGATCCCAGCAGGATACTATGCACTTGATTCCCTTAGCTGATCCCACCCACAACTAAGAGTTGCTACGAGCCAAAGTCGAAGACTTTAATAAACAAATATGTATCACATAGAAGAGTCTACAAGAATAGATAAATCTGTCTCCCACAAAAATACCTACGAGTTTTGTTCCGTCTTTGATAAATCAAGGTGAACAGGAACCAATTGATATACCGGACTCATATTCCTGAAGAACAACCTAGAAATATCAATCACCTCACAATAATCTTAATCGAATAGCGAAACAAGATATTGTGGAATCACAAACGATCAGACGAAGATGTTTGTGACTACTTTTCTATCTTGCCTATCGGAGAAATTAATCTCAAGACAATCTTACGATTGTACTCAATCACGATAGAAACAACAAGATCAGATCATGCAACTACAGAGAAAATAGTTGGGTCCGGCTTCACAATCCCAATGAAGTCTTCAAGTCGTTAACCTACAGGGTCTCGATAGAAACCTAAGGTTAAAGGAGAATCGACTCTAGCTTATACAACTAGTATCACACAGGAGGTTTGGGTATTAGGTTTCCCAGTTGCTAGAGTTCTCCTTTATATAGTCTCCAAATCAGGGTTTGCATTTAATGTTACCTTGGTAACAAAGCATTCAATATTCACCGTTAGATGAAAACTTGATTAGATTCAAGCTAATATCTTTCAACCGTTATATCGAACTTAGCTTGTTATACACAAATGAAATGTAAATTCATTTAGGTTTGAGTAACCGTACCTAAACGTGTACACCTAGTTGGTTCAACAATAGTTAACAAATAGTTAGCCATATGAGCACTTTCATATCAACCTTATTCTTCTTCACCATAACTAAATCAAATGACTCAAAAGAACTAGTTAGAGAGTTTTTCAATTGCTTAGATATCATAGAAGTATACAAGACACAATTGAAGCAAAAACAGTTTTGATTCACTAGAATCGATTCATGAACATTATAGCCACGGTTTGCAAAGATTGCATTCCTTAATTTATAAATGTCTTAATTCATGAATTAAACTGTTTTTAGAAAATAGCCCACTTAAGTACGCATACCGGTACACATACTTAAGTACCCGGACTGAGCTTGTTTTCAGTTCACAAATTCCAGCAGAAATTCACGGGATGTGAACTTCCGACAGTACGCGTATAAGTACGCGGACTTAGCTCCGGTTATCCTGAACAGCAAAGTACGCATACTTTGGTTTAAGGATTTTGGACTTATACAAGTATGAATACGCATACAATGTTTATATACAACCATGGCTAGATATTCTAAAACTCTCATTTCAATCATTGAAACATTCTTAGAGGATGTTATATAGTTGTTATTCACAAACTATTTTTCATCAAAGCGATTTTCAAGTAATTCAAATAATCAACATGACTTTCGTCACTAGTAAAGATGAACTTGGCCAAAGTCAAAGCTTACCAACACGTATTTCGAGAAATAGATTAGCGAGATAAACTCGGATCAAAATAGCAAATGTGTATAATCGAATATAGCAATACACTTTTTTCTCAAGATAAGAGATAGAGTAGATAGACTTTTGAGTGATAGATAAGTTTAAGTCTCCACATACCTTTTTGTCGATGAAGTTCCACTAGTTCCTTGAGTAGTTCTTCGTCTTTGCATGATGAACACCGTGGAGTCTAGAGATCAACTACACTTTCTATCCTAGTCCGAGACTTAGATATAAGTAGACTAGAAATCAAGACTTATAGTGTTGGCAACTAAACTTGACAAACAAGCTCGAGATAGCAACGCTTGCGAGTTCGATCGAGCAGTGTTCTAACAATCTCCCCCTTTGTCAATTTTAGTGACAAAACTATCAATACATATGAAATACAAAATAAATAAACTTTGCAGCTTCTCATCCACATGCTTGATCTTCTTGGTTATTCAACATTATTCGAAATCTTCGTCACTTCCAAGTACTCCAATGATTCCAAAGATATTCAATGCAGCATCATCGTTGTTGAAGATCTGTAGCCATAACAATGAGAAAACAAAAGCTCTCAATCATTGTTACACAGTGTCATAGTATTATTACACATCATCAAAGTTCAATTGTATCACAACTTCGACAAAATTACTATGGTGATATGTATCACTCCCCCTTAATCAATACTTCATCTCACATGAAAACCACTTCCCCTTACATAATGATCCGAAAACCATATGTATTTGTAGTGTGAACTACACATTAATTCTACCCCTTTTTGTCAATAAAATTGGCAAAGGTGCGAAAACTAGTGGGATCCTAATGAAATTTCCATAGAGACACTTCATGACCAAAAGAAAATACATATCAACTTTTTGGATGCAATCATATAGTCGAAACTAAATGCATTCATCAAGGAGTTATAAAGATACAAGATAATAAAAATGCGGGGTTCTAATAACCACACCCAACAATTCGTTTGGAAATCTGAGAGGACTTACTCCAATACACTTTTTAGAGAATCAATTAGACAGTCAGACTCAATCTAGATTAAAGTATATCAAAGAGTTTCATATCTCTAACTCTTAATTAAATCCGCAGTCAACAAATAAAAATCTGCGAGCCCGATTGAATAAGAGGAGTTACTTGAACGGTACCAAAGACCAATTTTCAAGTGTCAATCAATGTAAATCAACAACCAAATGTTGGATATTCTAATTGATTGATCTTAATGCACAAACTGTGATATTTCAATTATATAACAAAATATAATGCGGAAAAGAAATAACACAGACACTAGAACTTTGTTAACGAGAAAAACACAAATGCAGAAAAACCCCGGGACCTAGTCCAGATTGAACACCACACTGTATTAAGCCGCTACAGACTCTATCCTACTACCAATTAACTTCGGACTGGACTATAGTTGAGCCCCAATCAATCTCACACTGATTCAAGGTACAGTTGCGTTCCTTACGTCTCTGATCCCAGCAGGATACTACGCACTTGATTCCCTTAGTTGATCTCAACCACAACCAAGAGTTCCTACGACCCAAAGTTGAAGACTTGATAAACAAATCTGTCTCACACAAAAAAGTCCATAGATTGAATAATCTATCTCCCACAGAAATACCCAAGAGTTTTTTGTTCCGTCTTTTGATAAATCAAGGTGAACAAGAACCAATTGATAAACCGGACTTATATTCCCGAATAACAGCCTAGTATTATCAATCACCTCACAATAATCTTAATCGACTAGCGAAATAAGATATTGTGGAATTACAAACGATGAGACGAAGATGTTTGTGATTAATTTTATCTTGCTTATCGGAGAAATTAATCTCGAGTCAATTATTTCAATTGTACTCAATACGATAGAATTGAGCAAGATCAGAACACGCAACTACAAAGAAAATAGTTGGGTCCGGCTTCACAATCCCAATGAATTCTTTGAAGTCGTTAACCTATAGGGTCTCGATAGGAACCTAAGGTTAAAGGAGAATCGACTCTAGTTATGCAACTACTAACACACATGAGGTGTGGGGATTAGGTTTCCCAGTTGCTAAAGGTCTCCTTTATATAGTTTTCAAATCAGAGTTCACAATCCAAGTTACCTTGGTAACAAAGCATTCAATATTCACCGTTAGATGAAAAACCTGATTTAACCAAGCTAATATCTTTCAACCGTTAGATCAAACTTAGCTTGTTACACACAAATTAAATGTACCCTCATTTAGGTTTATGTAACCGCACCCAAACGTGTACACCATGTTGGTTCACAAATAGTTAACCGAAGTTAGCCATATGATTACTCTCATATCAACCTTATTCATCTTAACCATAACTAGTTCAAATGACTCAAATGAAACTATTAAGAGTTTTTCAATTGTTATATTCTCATAGAATTATACAAGAACACAATTGAAGCAAAATCGGTTTGATTCACTCGAATCAATCATGAACGTTATAGCCACGGTTTACAAAGATTGCATTCCTTATTATATAAATGTTTATGTTCATGTTTAAAACCGATTTTAGAACTTTAACCTTCAAGTATGCAAACGGGTACGCATACTTGAAATTCCCGGACTAAGATTGAGTTCCGCCAGTACGCAAACGGGTACGTGAACTTCAAAATCCTAGCAGAAATTCTCGGACATGAACCTGTACGCCAATACGCAAACGGGTACGCATACTTAGGTTACCAGATTTCTCAAACCAACAGGTACGCAAACGGGTGCGCATACTATGGTTCCCGGACATGGATTACATATGTGCAAGAGTGCACAACATGACATATCCAATTATGGTTGAGTGTTCTAAACTCTTATTTCAATCATTGAAACTTTCTTAGAGGATGACAATAGCCGTTTTCACACACTATTAGCATCAAAGCACTTTTCAAGTTATTGAAATAATCATTACAAGACATTCCAAGGCAACACCAAATGATTGTATCACAAACCATGTAAGATGTTACTCGGCAATTTTCACATGATATAAGATGAACTTGGTCGAAGCGAAAGCTTGCCAACACATATTTCGAGAATTATGTCTTAATATAGGAGATATAGTAGAAATAGACTTTCCAAGTGATAGACGAGTTTAAGTCTCCATATACCTTTTGTCGATGAAGTTCCACAAGCTCCGCTTAGTAGTTCTTCGTCTTCAAATGATGAACGCCGTGAAAACTAATCTCAACTACACAATCTATGTCCTAGTCCGAGACATCTATAAATAGGATAGAAATCAAGACTTATAGTTCTGATCACTAACATTGACAAACATGCTTGAGATAGAAACGCATGCGAGTTCGACCGAGCAATGCTCTAACAATCTCCCTCTTTGTCAATTTTAGTGACAAAACTATGAATACATATGGATTACAAAATAAATAAAAATTTGTAGCTTCTCATCCAAATGCTTGATCTACTTGGAATCTTCAACACGACTCGAAAACTTCGTCACTTCCAAGTACTCCATGATTCTAAACGTGTTCAACTCAGCATCATAGTTGTTGAAGATCCGTAGCGATACCAATGAGAAATCAGATGCTATCAGTCATTGTTATACAATGTCATAGTATTATTACACAATCATCAAAGTTCAACTGTATCACAACTTTGACAACAATACTATGGTGATATGTATCACTCCCCCTTAGTCAATACTTCATCTCAACATGAAAACCACTCCCCCTTACATAATGATCCGTAAACCATATGCATTTGTAGTATGAAACTACACATTAATTCTCCCTCTTTTTGTAAATATAAATTGGCAAAGGTACGAAAACTAGTGGGATCCTCATGAAATTTTCATAGAGATACTTCATGACCAAAAGAGAATAGCGTACCAACTTATTTAAATGCACTCATAAATCCGAAGCTAAATGCATTCATCAAGGAGTTTATAAAGATACAAGATAACCCTTATAATATTCCACAACCGCACTCCTCATAAAGATTTGGTAATTAAGCACAAGGTCAATTAAGAACTCTCCCCCATAAAATGTCATTCCCAAAAGAACAACAAAGGCGACCTTGCTTTTACAAGAAAAGAAGGATTTCTTTGGACATAACCAAATCACATGAAAATATGAATTTGTATCCAAAAATCTCAACTGAATCAACCACAAAAATGATCAACTCAATTTGTCATGCTCGACATAAGAGAACTTACGGAGCAACACAGTATGTGCACAAAAATGTGGATCGGAGATCGACCAATACTGCGGAATACACAAGGACTCATTCTATTTTCCATCACTATTTACACAATGACATACAATAGACATAATCCTTGTAAACAAAAGTTTTATTCTTTCTTCCATCAAATAATGACATAAAAGGCTTTAATTTTTGCAAGTCTAAAGTTCATTCTATCTTTTATAAATACTTTCATACCGACATAATAGAGATAACTTTTGAACAAGTATGGGACAGTCATAGGTTCATGAACGTAAATAACATATCCCATAACAATTTGCAATATATAAAATCATAAAGATTAAATAAATAAATCTAAAAATATGAAGATGAAAACGTTGGACATAGCTATGTGTACTCACAATAATGGCTATTCCAAACCCTAGTTATTCTTCTAAAAACACAAGAAATAAAT
Source organism: Papaver somniferum (assembly GCF_003573695.1). NCBI lineage: Eukaryota > Viridiplantae > Streptophyta > Magnoliopsida > Ranunculales > Papaveraceae > Papaver > Papaver somniferum. The sequence goes on along the minus strand of NC_039358.1, from coordinate 164,701,316 downwards.
TCTCATAAGAAGATTTACTAGACATTGAGACCTCTGAAGAATTCTTTATCGTCCCCGAACTCCTTGTTGTCAATAGCCATAGGAACATAAGGTTCGTGGAGAAAGGAGTCAATTCCAACAAACTTTCTAGGTTGATGATGTCGAAACAGGGCCTTCTGAATTTCGAGAGTTCTCAAAACAAAAGCCTTTATTTGCTGAATCTCCTTCCTTGTTTCCTTCAACTTTTCAAGAACACCAGAAAACTTCTGAGAATTTGAAGGAACAACTCTTGTGTTAGAGCATAGCTCGGTTGAACCTACCAAGCATTGGTATGTCAAGTTTGGTTGTCATATTTTAGTGAATCAAAACTCATTTAAAGAGTCGCTTGATTATATACTAGAGTCAACTTCGTATAGGTTAGCTTGAAAGTGTTAGGATATGAGACTTACAAGTATTACATGAAGACTTGAAGAATGTGAAGAAGTATGAAGCTACAATGAAAACATCATCCTTCCTCTTGAGGTTAGTAATATTTGACTTGAATTGTTTCATTCCCTAACGTATCTTTCAACTCATGCATATTGAAAACATAACTGCGAAGCTGTGTATGAAACTCTAGTTAGACATAGTATTAAGGAATATAATACGAGGTTTATTGCTTAACCATTAAGCTTTATATATAAGACATCGACTTGATCATATGAATGCTATTGTGATTATGTATGGGTATGACTGAAGATTTCATCCTAGGAAATAATGTTTTACATTCGTTGAAAGGAAGTAAGTTCATAAACTCGTTTTGTGAATCGTAAGGGAAATCGCTAGGCTTATTGGTATTGTTATTCATTGCAAATCTATTTTGACTTACCAACATGTTTGTTTAGTATAACCGCTCATAAACTTGTTTATGTATCTTGGTAAAACTATTCGTAAGGCCTGACTTATGTATTGGTATGTCTTTTATTAGTGAAACCGATCCTAAGTAATCACTCAAGATGGTATGATCGATGCCTTGTAAATATCAACTTTTATCTAGTCATTGGGGAACCGATCCTAGTAAGAGGTGCAACAAATTTGCAAGAGGGAATCGATCCTTGTAAGAGGTGCAATTCGTTTTTAGTAGATGGGGGAACCGATCCAATGAACATGTGCAACAAGTTTGTAGTTTTGGGGGAACCGATCCTATGGACATGTGCAACTGAATACAAGTAGTTACCATAAGTTGTGGGGAACCGATCCTAGTACCTAGTCAACCGAATTTTGGTAACTAGCGTGACTATGCACAATACTCACATGGAGGTAGAACCGAACTTGTTTTGGTAGAACCGTGAAATCCGTAATTGGTGATTTGATAGGATAATCAATCACATAGTTCTTGGAATTCAGGCGAACCAATTCTAAACTTGTTTGGAAGTGTGGCAAATCGTTTCCAAGATTGTAAGTATGAAAAAGGACTTGCAAAGTAAAGATGTCGACATACTTTGAACATGTGCATTAACTCTTATCATTAATTGTTCAAAGATATTCCTCAATAGCTAAAAGAGAATCCCATGATCGAAATAAATTGAGAATCTTTTAATTAAGGTTTCTTAGTTTTTGTATGCTATTTAATCTCCAGCAATTAAATACATATCTTTAGAAAATAATAATTAGTATTGTGTATTTACTGATTATAAAATTTTCTTTTGGGATTTCGGTCAATATTTGGACAGTGCATTTCCAGGAATTATGAAAACCGATTTTGTGTTTATTGTATATCTTTGAGAATATTCGGTTTTGGAAATTCCTTGGTGTTCAAACTTCCTTGTCTATAAATATTGAAGTTTGCATTTCTAGCAAACTAATCCTCAGAGCCATCAAAACTACCTGATTGTGTTGTTACTGGTGGAGCCGCCTATTCGGAGAGAAAAGTAACCTAATTAGGCGAAATCTCTTACGACCTCTCAGTTTAAAGACTTGTTTGGGATTGAGAAGCTCTATTAGTACCGTTGGTGGGAAACTAGATAATTGCGGTTTATTATTAGTTTTCGATTGATTTGATTGACTAACGGTTGTTGAACTTTGATTGCACCTAGTTTGTTTATGCTTGAGAGTACTCTCTTCTGATATAAGATTCACTCAAACTAGATCGAAGTTTCGACGGGGATCTTTAGACTGTTTGTAGATCTAAAGACGTCTTGTGATAATCCTGCGTTAACAGACTCCGTTCTGTGTGTGATTGATCGCAAGAGATTCAAGTTGATTGTGTGCAGGTGCTGATTGAAGATTAAAGAAGATTTGAAGACAAGAAGACTTTTGAGGTTCATAATCTTTGGTGTGCACAATACTTGTTTCAGCTGGAAAGGGATCCAACTATAATCGGATTATATTTGTGATAGATTGGATTGATTAGTTGAGTAGATCGACATCAATACACTTCTTTGTGATTAATAGTATTCATTGCACAGTCTAACAATTACTTCGGTAGTTGTTGAGAGATTGATCTAAGGACCCGACAAAGGAGTTTATTGGTCAAACGGAAGAGCCTTTGTCAAACTCATATCACGTTGTTTGAAAAGAGTTGTTACCGAACAGATTTGTTGTTCCTCTTCTGTTTGGAATACGAACCAAAGGAATTGTTCCAAGTGCGTGACTTATTAAAAAGTTGGAGGCGCAGGGATACTGAGGAAACTAGGTGAACTATAGGTTTAGTTGCTTGGTCTCAACTATACGAAGTTGGTTTGATTTTGTATAGCGGCTTAATTCTGAGAGTATTCAATTTTGGACTAGGTCCCGGGGTTTTTCTGCATTTGCGGTTTCCTCGTTAACAAAATCTTGCTGTGTCTTTTACTTTTCTATTTCCGAAATTATAATTGTTTTATTATAATTAGAAGTAAAATACACAAACGTTAATTCCTATTTTACTTGATAGACAATCCCTAGTTTTTGGTTAAGTCCGAACCTATTATCAAGTAAACATACTTCGTTGTTGTATTGTCTCGATCTCGTATCCATAGACGATCACACGAAGTGTGAACCGATTAGTTTTATTGTCTCGACTCAGTCTATAGACAATCACTTTCAGAGAAAGGACTTATAGGTGGAAAAGTATTAGATTGAGGTATATTTGGGTAACCTCGTCTTTTCATCTTGGCTTCCTCACATTCCTTATTTTTCTTTTCAAAGATGGAGGTTACGGAGATTTCTCTTTTTCCTTCATGATTGATGGCTTAACAATCATATTAACATCTTTTCCACCAGAACACATGATGCTTGGAGTATCCATACGTGTATGGGTTTGTGAGAGGAAGTCACAACTTAAACTCAACATGCAGTCTTAAGATGAAAAGAGTTTCATAAAAGGAAAAGGAATGTAGGGTTACAGAATCTTTAACCACACAGGTTCACGCACGCACAATCATAACCCTAAAAAGATTAGAATTGTCGAGAATAACCCTCTTTTTATTGATCAACCAGGGAAGTCCCTTCCAATTTCACACGACAAATCTAAGAAAACAATTTTTTTTTATTAAAGCCTGAGCTGTGCACAATCTTGTCTCTTTTAATCAGGTACATGAGACAAGATGCACCAAAAACAACACAATCAAGTTGTGCTGTGGTGAACAAAAATCTATCCACCATAACCTTTTTGAAAGGAATTCATAGACCCCTGTCTATCAAATTGTTTAGACCATACTTTTTTCTCTAGTGGTCTTGACCTATCTTTGGAAACCAACTTCTTTGAAGAGGATAAAATCTTACATACCTTAGCGGTTTTTTGAACAAGGTTAAGCTTGTTTGCTAGGCGATTTGCTCTTCGTTGAAGTTTATTGACATATCTCATCTTGTGTTTTAACTTGAAACACTTTGAAAGTTCATGACCTTTGAGTGAACAATAAGAGCATGTCAATGGATAAGATGATACGCTTGAGATGTGCAAGCTGCTAGGCACAGAGTGGAACCTGAAAAATCAGACAGAGAGTTTCCGATATAAAGGTTGATTTTCTCTTCCAGATTGCTTGTATCTCCTTCTGAAAGAATATCAAGATTGATGTATGTATTGCTACAATTATCAAAATCAATATCTTCAAAAAGAAGCGCAATCCTTAATTTTTCGTCTTCGGAATCATAGTGATCAGACATTTCATCAAGAGTTGCAGCAAGAGCTTTGTTCCCAGTGTATTTTCAACGATTTGGATACTCATTTGCAAAATGACCAAAGCCTTTACACTTAAAGCACTGTGGCATATCCTCGTCATCAACCTCGTTAGCATCCCTGTTTTTAGGAGGAATGTGATTGTGAGGTTTAACTGATGACCTAGGTTTGTCTCTGGAAAACCATTTACTTCTCTTCAATAGAAGATCTCTAAACTGTCTTGTGATCAAAGAGACTGGCTTGTCAAGATCTTCATCTGATGAATCAGCCTCATAAAGATTATCCTCAGAGACATAAAAACTTTTACTTTTGTCAAGTAATTTAGTGTTCTTTTGTGCTTTGAAAGCAACATCCTTTCCGATTTTGGATGTATGCTCATGATCAAAGATCTTTAGCTTTCCAACCAGCGTATTTCTGGAGAGAGCATCAAGGTTATTTCCTTTAACGATGGCATGCTTCTTAGAATCGTATCTAAATGGCAGCAATCTGAGATTTTTCATCACAATGTCCTTTTCAGGAATAGTCTTACCCAATGCAAAAGATGCATTAACAATTTCAGACACTTTGTGATTAAACTCATCAAATGAATCTTCATCTGCCATACGAAGGTTTTCCCAATCGAAATTAAGGTTTTGAAGCCTAGCTTCTTTTTCACTGGTATTCCCTTCAAATACGGTTTCTAAGATATCCCAAGCATCTTTAGACCGAGTGCACGTAGTCACATGGTGCTGAAGATCTAGGGTAATGGCATGTATGATGACATTAAAACCATCAGAGTTTTTCTTTGCAGCAAGTATCTCAGCAACGTCATATGCACCAATATCCTTAGGAACGGTCGCATTCCCTACTGCCACACCGGGAGCATCATAGCCATTAACCACATAAACCCATGATTGAAAATCACGCGCTTGAAGAAGGGCATGCATAGCAATTTTCCACCACAAGTAATTTGAGCCATCGAAGACTGGTAGTACGTTTATAAAGATAACACTTCTGTCCATATCAGATCGCTACAAACACAGACTTATGAGGTCTTTAATGTGTTTGCCTGCTATGATAACAATTGAAAATGCGGGGGTCTAACAACCAAAACCAACAATTCATTTGGAAATCTGAGAGGACTTACCCCAATACAGTTTCTAGAGAATCAACTAGACAGTCAGACTCAATCTAGAGTAAAGTATATCAAAGAGTTTAATATCTCTAACTCTTAATTCAATCCACAGTCAGCAAATAGAAATCTGCGAGCCCGATTGATCAAGAGGAGTTACTTGAACGGTACCAAAGACCAACGTTCAAGTGTTAATCAATATAAATCAACAACCAAAGGTTAGATATTCTAATTGATTGATCTTGACGCACAACCTGTGATATTTCAATTATATAACAAAATATAATGCGGAAATGAAATAACACAAACACCAGAATTTTGTTAACGAGGAAACCACAAATGCAGAAAAACTCCGGGACCTAGTCCAGATTGAACACCACACTGTATAAGCTGTTACAGACTCAAGCCTACTACGAATTAACTTCGGTCTGGATTCTAGTTGAACCCTAACCAATCTCACACTGATTCAAGGTACAGTTGCGTTCCTTACGTCTCTGATCCCAGCAGGATACTACGTACTTGATTCCCTTAGTTGATCTCACCCACAACCAAGAGTTGCTACGATCCAAAGTTGAAGACTTGATAAACAAATCTGTCTCACACAGAAAAGTCTACAGATTGAATAAATCCGTCTCCCACAGAAATATCCAAGAGTTTTTTGTTCTGTCTTTTGATAAATCAAGGTGAACAGGAACCAATTGATAAACCAGAATTATCTTCCCGAAGAACAACCTAGTATTATCAATCACCTCACAATAATCTTAATCGACTAGCGAAACAAGATATCGTGGAATCACAAACGATGAGACGAAGATGTTTGTGATTACTTTTATCTTGCCTATCGGAGAAATTAATCTCGAGTCAATTATTCCAATTGTACTCAATACGATAGAATCGGGCAAGATCAGAACACGCAACTACAAAGAAAATAGTTGGGTCTGGCTTCACTATCCCAATGAAGTCTTTGAAGTCGTTAACCTACAGGGTCTCGATAGAAACCTAAGGTTAAAGGAGAATCGACTCTTGTTATGCAACTAGTAACATACATGAGATGTAGGGATTAGGTTTTCCAGTTGTTAGAGGTCTCCTTTATATAGTTTTCAAATCAGGGTTTGTAATCCAAGTTACCTTGGTAGCAAATCATTCAATATTCACTGTTAGATGAAAAACCTGATTCAACCAAGCTAATATCTTTCAACCGTTAGATCGAACTTAGCTTGTTACACACAAATGAAATTGTTTATGAGTGAAAACTGTTTCTGCGGTTTTTGGTAAATTTGGGTGTGTGGATGAGAAACGAATCTAAACCCTAAATAAATGCATTGCACGGTAGTGCTTTCTGATTCGAGAGATCAATCTATACAATTCTGTCCTAAACCAAGAAATGGCCGATCCAGACTTGCTTCGGTCACAAAGTGAAGGAGATGAGGTTGATCTTAGGGAGGGAAGCGAAGAAGGTGTTGAGATTGTGAAGGTATTGGCTGTTTATGACTTGTATCAGAAAGATGAACTGGCTTGCAATAATGAAAGCTATCAGTTCTGGTGTTTTCTGGATACGTTGTATCAACACTTGATTTTTTGTGCTTGTCTGTGTATGTTTGGAAATAGGTGATGAACCTATTTATACAATTCATAAAGCACAAACCTCCTCTCTCGAAGGAAGTGGAGGAAGTGGAGTGATGAAGTAGTGGGGTCGTGTGTGAGTGATTGCACGATCACGTCTTGGCCCACTTCTTCTATCATCGCTAACCGTCCATGTCTTCCTGACACGTTCTTGTAAGGGCGCGTTGCACGCTGCACACTGTAAACCGCCAGACCAATACCCTAGTAAGTATCCCCCAGTTTGTGACATGTTTGATGTCTCGAATGAGTGGATCGTGGGACCCACATGGAGTAGCATACGATGCTAGGTTAAATAACTGAGTTATTTAGGAAATCGATATTCATGAAATATCGTGTATACTATATGCATGTAATGCATAGAATATAATCAATGTGTATGAAGCATCGTTGTTTTAAGGCTTAACGGGTAAGTCGCGGATTAACCGTCTTAAAACAGATGCATGCTTAGCTATCTTCAAATGATAGTTTGGAAGCTGCACAGGCAAGCCCTCCCTTGGACGATCACATGATGTGGTAGAGTGACGGATGGTAATCACCACGACACCTTATTGGCCATTTAACTCCTAGCCTGGGCTGCCTAACCAAGCTGGTAGAGTTGGACTAACGAGATGATATATGACGCTCATCTGCGACCGTTGATGAAGTTTTAGGGTTTTGAAGAGGTGCGCAAGCATCACTCTTCAGCTTGGTCGAAACTAATCATGGGAGGAGTTTTTGGCAGGACCGACCGGGCATGCGTGTAGACGGCTTGCCGGTGTACATTTCCGTACCTCATTGTCTCATGAAGGTGCGATCTAGGCCACTCAATTTGACCGGTAAAGAGGAGTGTCCGAGATCAAATTGCAACAGGAATCATATGCCGCAAAGGATTCTTAAAGGGGAGCGACATGCCACCTTCAAGGCACACGAATCGAGGCATCCGACCATGGCTTGTCTTGGTCGGTCGGACATAGAGATAGACGGGCCCACAGTGATCACGTTGATATTCTCTGGATTTCTTTAGTCTATTCTTGCACCCTTCATCCAAGCTGGCGAAGATGGACGCTCGTGATTAATTAACGACACATGTAACATGCCGCAAACCCTATTTAGGGTTTTAAAACAGTCACGCACGCATGGTTTTGGCTAATCGGTTTTGCAGGTTAGGATTCTCCTTTGGAGAGGTCGATCATGTGGGGCTCACATTGGGACGACAGTGAACGTGTGTGCGCTTCTCCAATGGTCTTAGGCGCAATCTGAGCCATCCAAACATGCTAGCGAAGTTGGATGGTTGTGCTTGTTTTAAGACACTAGTGGAACTTCCGCGACCTTTAAAAGCATAACGCCAGCCATGTTTGGAGCAAACGTTCATTGCTCCATGGCTTTGTCGTGAGAAAACCGATCGAGCAGGGATAGAGTGGGCCCACTAATGTGCGTGCTAGCGCCTCCTCCATCTTTCGTGGTGCGATCTAAGCCGTCCAATCAGGCTAGTGAAGTTGGACGCTTATGATCACTTTGAGACTGCCTTAAGCAGTCTTGATCATTCGAGCTTCTTCCAAAGCTGCGTGGCCACCCTATTTTGGGTTGGCGTTTTGGCACGCTGAGAAGAGGAGTGTGATGTTCCACCGGCTAGGGCGCAAACAATCCCGCTGGTGGTCATCACGGTGATAGCCTTCTCCTGCTAGGGTTCGTCTAGGCTAGTTAAATCATGCGGTCAACCTGCGTGGCGGTGATCATTTCTGAGACTGATACGGTCAGTCCAGATTTTCCTTAGGAAATTAAATATGCTCAATCGGGCCAATATAACACACCGAGAGATATAGCCTATACGGGTATTTCGTGCATGCCTCATCATTGACACTTGGAGATTCGTGTTACTCTGCTAAGAGCAACACTCAGTCATCATGCCGCACCAACAATGAGAGTTCTGCGGGAACAACACAGGAAATACTAGGAAAATCATTCATTATAAATAATGCTAAAAATTCACAGGGTATTTGGGATTGTTGCTACATGCTCCAACTTGGATGAATTTTGTATATTTAATTCACAGAAATGTTTGGGACTTTTGTCACATGCTGTATTCTAGGTGAATTAATAAATCGAAGAGGTACTTATCACTTATCAAACAGCTTTATCCTCTGCAGGATGTCAGCGCATAAATTTGGCTTTACAATTTTAGCCTTTGAAGCAAAATCCACCATCAACATTAAGTCCCCTGCCTAGCACATAATGGTTACACTATTGTGGGGTAGGCATTAGATGGTGACACATAAAGATAAAACTTATGAGACAAAGTTAGATGTTACCAGGAGAGATGGGTCGTCCTGTCCTTGGAACATGTCACGTTCAAGAGGCATTCAGGTGAGCGTTGAAGCATCTTCTGAAGCAAAGAGGAGGAGGCTCCTGGAGAGAGCGTTGAAGCAGATTCTGAAGCGAACATGGGAGCGGATCCTGGAGAGAGCGTTGAAGCAGATTCTGAAGCGAACGTGGGGGCGGCTCCTGGAGAGAGCATTGAAGCAACTTCTGAAGCGAACGTGGGGCGGCTCCTGAAGAGAGAGTTGAAGAAGCTTCTGAAGCGAACGTGGGTCCCGGAGAGAGCGTTGAAGTAGCTTCTGAAGCAAACGTGGAGGCGGCTCCTGGAGAGAGCGTTGAAGCAGCTTCTGAAGCGAACGTGGGTCCCAGAGAGAGCGTAGAAGCAGCTTCTGAAGCGAACGTGGAGGCGGCTCCTGGAGAGAGCGTTGAAGCGGTTCCTTCTTCAGTTTGGTTTTCCCTTTACATGCTTCTTTATTGACCATCTTTTGTGTTGAAGAAGTCCTTGACTGATGGCGAAGGAATCTCATGCTGAGCCTCAGTCCCCAAGCATGACTTATATGGTTCTATCTTGCATGGTCGGTGATTTTACTATGATAAAGATATCGCTATCTCGCCTCCGTGACTCTATTACTTCTCCATGGGAGAATAAGAATATGCAGAAGTTCGGATTACCTCTGTCGGTAGTGGTTGTTGCTATAGTGAAGTTCAGGCACTGGTATCAACAGACGAACAACGGTTCTTAGTAGCATCTTTGATCAGAAGAGACTGGCAGGGAGAGGCGTGATAGCTACGGGCACGAACTTGGCAGTCTTTATATAGTGGTAGAGCTTGTCTCGTTATTAGAGGGAGAATCTAATGATGGAACCGATAGCTTCCTTGATGTTGCCTCATATAATGAAAAAGAGGGAGACAGTCCCCTGCCCATGAGTATCACTGAGCCTTCGACTTGATAGATGTTGCCACACTGGGTTCATGAGGCCGTCTTTACGTCTGCGTTGCGTTTCATAGACGTCTAGGAATATCACTGGTCTTTGACAATACGTCTGCTCTCTTGAGTATATCCTCGTCTTTGGACATCTTGGAATGATAACGTGCTTGCATCTCTCTAAATTCACCATCTTTGAGATGGGCAATGCTATATACTCCTTTGCCATTATCATCTTCGGATCGTGTCTTTGAGGAGTATGGAAATTCCTTTATGCGAATGACTTAACCTATGATGAAGCTCTTGACATGGAGAATCTGTATGTACCTCTTAAGACCCAGGTGCAATCTCCTTTGGTACCGCAGCTACTTCGGGAGACGAAATTCTGAAAGCGTCTCTTATTGATGTTGTTGCGGTCGAGCCAGACATGGAATATCTTGGACGTTGTTTCATCATTGTGGCAGTCGTGCATATGGTACTGGAATTGGAGTTGGCGATTTTGGACGTGTAGGATGTTGTATCTCGGTGGTTTTCCTCTTGCTGCTTCAGCGAAACTGCTTACAGAAGGCCGAAGGTTGTATTGCCTGTAGGTGAGATGCATGCTTCCATGAACATCATGAGGCTATTCATTACTGACAGGCTTGTTCTTTCTAGCAGGGCAGGTCGCAAATAAGTGTTTAGCAGCTTCACGGATGTCTGAAAGCGCAGGTTCTTCGACAAAGCATGATTGACAGGTACCGTCCTATTGATGCACAATTACCACTTGTTGTTAAGTCACATTCGGATCGTGACCCCCCAATACCTGAATCCGGGACCTCTTGACGTAATCATTTGGATGTTTGTTGTTTCACTGAAGCATTCCTCTTAAGTATGATAGAGTAATTCGCCCAAGCTGCGGATTCTTCCTCGACATGATGATGCGTACATCATATCTTCTTGAGGATGCTCCCTTGAGGTGTCGACTCCAGTAGATCTGAAGATGTCACAGGCTCGCTCTTGTCCTGGATGACATAATGAGTGAACCCTTTGTGATGATTTGGAGATGACAATATTCGTTGAATCTTCCGAAACGCTTCCTTTTGTAGTGCGGTCCAGATGAAACTTGCTCCTTTCTTCAGTAAGGGGGTGAATGAAGCAACGAGCTGGGCTACCAGGTATAAGAGTTCACCTTGCCCATGAAGTTTTGGAGCTCCTTCACGGTTCGCGGCAGCGGCATTGTGAGGATAGCTTGAGTCTTGGATTTGACTACTATATCATCCACGTAGTCTCCAACTTGCTTATGCATCATGTCATGGAAAATTGCCGTCATAGCGCGTCGATACGTCGCAAGGGCATTCTTCAAACCGAATGACATTACGGTATAATAAAAATTTCCAAGAGGGGCTTGAAAAGCTGTCTTACTTGCATCATACTCATACATCCTTATCTGGTTGTAGCCGCTACATCCATCCATGGAGGAGAACATGCCGTGTCCGCTGGTGGCATCTACTAACATGTCGATGTTAGGTAGAGGAAAATCGTCTTTGGGGCAGCATTCGTTCAATTCTCTAGAATCCATGCAGTACTTGATCTGTCCATTTTTCTCGTGCCTAAATTGCCTCGGAGATTGTTTGACCGGCTTGGATCCAGGTATGACGTGTATTGCAGCAAACGTCTCCGCCCGCTGATTCTTCGAGAGGTGTAAAAGTTCGCATAAACTTTCTACTAGAGAAGCTGCTTTCTGATCCACCGACATCTGGTTCCTAGTGAAACTATTGACTTGAAGAGGATCGTTGCGAGGATCAGTCCCCAGTGTAAATATCTCCGTGATAGGAGAACCGCTCGTATCTGATGTCATCTTGACGAGGAGATCGAGTATGCCGTTTATTGTTGCTTTGATCAGGTCCATGTTCTTCGTGTGTATCTCCTGCACGTCTTGAGGGTATGGAGGTTGATGCTGGTGTATATCCATCATATTTCCTTTGTCACGGCTTCAGAGGAGTCGTTGCAGGTCTTCACGTGTGATGAAGTTGGATGGATGGTCCCTTTCTCTTGGACGTTCCTGGTCCCTTTCTCTCGAACGCTCAGGAGCAACACTGAGTTTTTTCGTCCATGTAGGCCTGCGCCGCTGAAGTACCTACTCCGGGTGCGTTAAATAAGTTCCTTGTTGTCTCCAGGGGCTGTCGTGTCTCTCGTGGCAATCGATCAGTTAATGTCTTAAGAAAAGTGAGTACCTCTTTCTGAGTTGTAGCCATGTTCGTTTGTGCCCTAACGAGAACTTCTTGTCTCTCCATAAAATCCACCATGGTAATAGGGGGTTATCCTCATCTGGCTCCTCCATCCCCTCGTCCTGACATAGGAGTGGTAGTTGCTCTGGTGACGGCTGGAGGCGTTAGACTCGAAGAGATGCCGGGATTCGCGGCTACTCCGGCTCTGGTGATAGGAGGTGTCACGCCCAAAGGAATATCTCCTCCTGCTCCGCTGGTGCTGGTGGTAGATGACGTAACTCAACGAGATACATTAATCGTATTGAAAGGTTGCACGGTAACTCCACTAATCAGGATATCAACGCCGAGAGTGCTGTCGGTACTGGTTCCGTCGGGATTGGTTGCTGATCCAGACCTAAGATCCACCATTTCTGAAATTGATAAAATCGAATTGGATTTTGAAGAAATTGACTTCACAACCGAGAGACTAATCTACCATTGTAGTCTCCAATTGTTTATGGGTGAAAACTGTTTCTGCGGTTTTTGGTAAATTTGGGTGTGTGGATGAGAAACGAATCTAAACCCTAAACAAATGCACTGCAGGAGAGTGCTTTCTGATTCGAGAGATCAATCTATACAATTCTGGCCTAAACCAAGAAATGGCTGTTCCAGACTTGCTTCGGTCACAAAGTGAAGGAGATGGGGTTGATCTTAGGGAGGGAAGCGAAGAAGGTGTTGAGATTGTGAAGGTGTTGGTTGTTTATGACTTGTCTCAGAAAGATGAATTGGATTGCAATAATGAAAGCTATAAGTTCTGGTATTTTCTGGATACGTTGTATCAACACTTGATTTTCTGTGCCTGTCTGTGTGTGTTTGGAAATATGTGACGGACCTATTTATACAAGTCATAAAGCACAAACCTCGTCTCTCGTAGGAAGTGGAGGAAGTGGAGTGATGAAGTAGTGGGGTCGTGTGTGAGTGATTACACGATCACGTCTTGTCCCACTTCTCCCATCATCGCTAACCGTACATGTCTTCCTGACACGTTCTTGTAAGGGCGCGTTGCACGCTGCACACTGTAAACCGCCAGACTAATACCCCAGTAAGTATCCCCCAGTTTGTGACATGCTTGATGTCTCGAATGAGTGGATCGTGGGACCCACAGGGAGTAACATACGATGCTAGGTTAAATAACTGAGTTATTTAGGAAATCGATATTCATGAAATATCGTGTATACTCTATGCATGTAATGTATAGAATATAATCAATGTGTATGAAGCATCGTTGTTTTAAGGCTTAACGGAGTAAGTCGCGGATTAAGCGTCTTACAACAGATGCATGCTTAGCTATCTTCGAATGATAATTTGGAAGCTGCACCGGCAAGCCCTCCCTTGGACGATCACATGATGTGGTAGAGTGACGGATGGTAATCACCACAACACCTTATTGGCCATTTAACTCCTATCCTGGGCTACCTAACCAAGCTGGTAGAGTTGGACTAACGAGATGATATATGACGCTCATCTGCGATAGTTGATGAAGTTTTAGGGTTTTGAAGAGGTGCGCAAGCATCACTCTTCAGCTTGGTCGAAACCAAGCATGGGAGGCGTTTTTGGCAGGACCGACCGGGAATGCGTGTAGACGTCTTGCCGGTGTACATGTCCGTACCTCACTGTCTCATGAAGGTGCGATCTAGGCCACTCAATTTGAACGATAAAGAGGAGTGGACGAGATCAAATTTCGACAGGAATCCTATGCCGCAAAGGATTCTTATAGGGGTGCGACATGCCACCTTCAAGGCACACGAATCGAGGCATCCAACCATGGATTGTCTTGGTTGGTAGGAAATAGAGATAGACGGTCCCACCGTGATCACATTGATACTCTCTAGACTTCTTTAGTCTATTCTTGCACCCTTCATCCAAGATGGCGAAGATGGACGCTCGTGATTGATTAACGACACATGTAACATGCCGCAAACCTTAATTAGGGTTTTAAAACAGTCACGCACGCATGGTTTTGGCTAATCGGGTTTGCAGGTTAGGCTTCTCCTTTGGAGAGGTCGATCATGTGGGACCCACATTGGATCGACAGTGAATGTGTGTGCGCTTCTCCAATGGTCTTAGGCGCAATCTAAGACATCCAAACATGCTGGCGAAGTTGAATGGTTGTGATTGTTTTAAGACACTAGTGGAACTTCCGTGACCTTTAAAAGCATCACGCCAGCCATGTTTGGAGCAAACGTTCATTGCTCTATGGCTTTGTCGTGAGAACCCGATCGAACATGGATAAAGTGGGTCCGCTAATGTGCGTGCTAGCGCCTCCTCCATCTTTCATGGTGCGATCTAAGCCGTCCAATTAGGCTAGTGAAGTTGGACGATCATGATCACTTTGAGACTGCCTTAAACAGTCTTGCTCATTCGAGCTTCTTCTAAAGCTGCGTGGCCACCCTATTTTGGGTTGGCGTTTTGGCACGCTGAGATGAGGAGTGTGATGTTCGACCGACTAGGGCGCAAACAAGACCGCTGGTGGTCATCACGGTGATAGCCTGCTCCTTCTAGGGTTCGTCTAGGCTAGTTAAATCATGCGGTCAACCTGCGTGGCCGTGATCATTTCTGAGACTGATACGGTCAGTCCAGATTTCCCTTAGGAAATTAAATATGCTCAATCGGGATAATATAATACACCGAGAGATATAACCTATACGGGTATTTCGTGCATGCCTCATCATTGACACTTGGAGATTCATGTTACTCTGCTACGAGCAACACTCAGTCATCATGTCGCACCAATAATGAGAGTTCTGCGGGAACAACACAGGAAATACTAGGCAAATCATGCATTATAAATAATGCTAAAAATTCACAGGGTATTTGGGATTGTTGCTACATGCTCCAACCTAGATGAATTTTGTATATTTAATTCACAGAAATATTTGGGATTTTTTCCACATGCTCCATTTTATGTGAATTAATAAAGCGAAGAGGTACTCATCACTTATCAAACAACTTTATCCTCTGCAGGATGTCAGCGCATAAATTTGGCTTTACAATTTTAGCCTTTGAACCAAAATCCACCATCAACAGAAATGTACCCTCATTTAGGTTTATGTAACCGTACCCAAACGTGTACACCATGTTGGTTCACAGATAGTTAACCGAAGTTAGACATATGATTACTCTCATACCAACCTTATTCACCTTAACCACAACTAGTTCAAATGACTCAAATGAAACTAGTTAAAGAGTTGGTTCAATTGTTATATTCTTATAGAATTATACAAGAACACAATTGAAACAAAATCGGTTTGATTCACTCGAATCAATCATGAACGTTATAGCCACGGTTTGCAAAGATTGAATTCCTTATTATATAAATGTTTATGTTCATGTTTAAAACCGATTTTAGAGCTTTAACCTTCAAGTATGCAAACTGGTACGCATACTTCAAATACCCGGGCTAAGATTGAGTTCCGCCAGTACGCAAACGGGTACGCGAACTTCAAATCCCAGCAGAAATTCTCGGACATGAACCTGTACGCCAGTACGCAAAGGGGTACGCATACTTAGGTTCCCGGATTTCTCAAACCAACAGGTAAGCGAACGGGTGTGCATACTATGGTTCCCGGACATGGATTACATATGTGCAAGAGTGCACAACATGACATATACAATAATGGTTAAGTGTTCTAAACTCTTAATTCAATCATTGAAACTTTCTTAGAGGATGACAATATGCGTTTTCACACACTATTAGCATCAAATAAATTTTCAAGTTATTGAAATAATCATTACGAAACATTCCAAGGCAACACCAAATGATTGTATCACAAACCATGTAAGATGTTATTCAACAATTTTCACATGATATAAGATGAACTTGGTCGAAGCGAAAGCTTGCCAACACATATTTCGAGAAACATGTAAGCGAGATAAACTCAGCTCGAAATCTCAAATGTGTATAGAAAACTATATCATAATACGACTTATGTCTCAATATAAGATATTGAGTATAAATACACTTTCCAAGTGATAGATGAGTTTAAGTATCCACATACCTTTTGTCGATGAAGTTGAAAAAGCGGGGGTACAACAACCACACCTAATATTTCGCTTAGCAATCTGTATGGACAAACTCCAATATACTTTCAAGAGAATCAACTAGACTCGATCTTAATAAAGTATATCAAAGAGTTATATCTCTCTTTCTTGATTCAATTCTTTCTCAAGCAAATAGAAATCTACGAGTCTAATTGAATACAAGAGAAATCACTTGAACGGTACCAAAGACCAATGTTCAAGGATCAATCACTTTCAATCAACAACCAAAGGTCGGATTTCCAATTGATTATTCAAACGCACAACCTGTGATATTTCAATTATATAACAAAATAAAATACGGAAAAGAAATAACACAGACACCAGAAGTTTTGTTAACGAGGAAACCACAAATGCATAAAAACCCCGGGACCTAGTCCAGATTGAACACACACTGTATTAAGCCGCTACAGACATTAACCTACTACAAGCTAACTTCGGTCTGGAATGTAGTTGAACCCCAATCAATCTCACACTGATCCAAGGTACAGTTGCGCTCCTTACGTCTCTGATCCCAGCAGGATACTACGTACTTGATTCCCTTTGCTGATCTTACCCACAACTAAGAGTTGCTACGACCCAAAGTCTCCCACAGATAAAACTACGAGTTTGTTCTGTCTTTTGATAAAATCAAGGTGAACAGGAACTAATCTATAACCCGGATTTATATTCCCGAAGAACATCCTAGAATTATCAATCACCTCACAATAATCTTAATCGACGCGGTGAAAGAAGATATTGTGGAATCACAAACGATGAGATGAAGATGTTTTTGACAGCTATTCTATCTTGCCTATCAGAGATATAAATCTCAATCCAATCGTTACGATCGTACTTAAAACGATAGAATCAACAAGATCAGATCACACAACTACGAGAAAGTAGTATCAGTCTGGCTTCACAATCCCAATGAAGTCTTTAATTCGTCAACCCGGTTTCTAAGAAGAAACCTAAGGTTAAAGGAGAATCGACTCTAGCTAATACAACTAGTATCACACATGAGGTGTGGGGATTAGGTTTCCCAGTTGCTAGAGTTCTCCCTTATATAGTCTTTCAAATCAGGGTTTGCAATCAATATTAGCTTGGTAACAAAGCATTCAATATTCACCGTTAGATGAAAACCTGATTAGATTCAAGCTAATATCTTTCAACCGTTGGATCAAAAACTTAGTTTGTTACACACAAATGAAATGCATGATTTTAGGTTTGTGTAACCGTACCCAAACATGTACATTTATTTGTTCAATAATAGTTATCCAAATGGTTAGCCATATGAGCACTTTCATATCAACCATGTTCTTCTTCACCATAACCAGTTCAAATGACTCAAATGAACTAGTTAGAGAGTTTTTCAATTGCAAGGAAATATTATGTAACTTCACAAGACACAATCGAAGCAAAAACGATTTGATTCACTCGAATCGGTTCATGAACTATATATCTACGGTTTGCATTTTGCATTCCTTAGTTAACATAAATAAGTTCACAAACAATCGTCTTTAGATATAACTAGCTTAAGTTCGCAGACTTAGTTCGCGGACTTAAGTTCCCGGAAGGAGTTCTCAAACTCCAGTAGATTTTCTCGGGTCGAGAACTTCCGCCGTTCGCAGACCGAGTTCGTGGCTCTTGTTCCGGTTCTCTTGATCAACAAAGTTCGCAAACTTCGGTTCAAGGAAAGAAGGACTTATACATATATGTGTTGCCATACAATTCTTATATCCATCATTGGTTATATAATCTAAACTCTCATTTCAACCACTGAAACATTCTTAGAGGACATTTCGTCAAAGTAAGCAATTTTCAAAGTGATTGAAACGTGTCATGACTTTCGTCAATAGGTAAAGATGAACTTGGCCAAAGAAAAAGCTTACCAACACATATTTCGAGAAATAGATAGGAGAGATAAACTCGTCTCCAAATAGCAAATGTGTATAATCAAAGTCTATATAGCAAAACGACTTTTGTCTCAAAATAGAAGATAGAGTAGATAGACTTTTGAGTGATAGATAAGTTCAAGTCTCCACATACCTTTTAGTCGACGAAGTTACACCAGTTCCTTGAGTAGTCCTTCGTCTTGTATGATGATTGCCATGGAGTTCTTGAGCTCAACTACACTTTCTATCCTAGTCCGAGACTTAGCTATAATAGACTAGAAATCAAGACTTATAGTTTTGATTTCTAACATTGACAAACATGCTTGAGATAGAAACGCATGCGAGTTCGACCGAGCAATGCTCTAACAATCTTCCCCTTTGTCAATTTTAGTGACAAAACTATCAATACATATGGAATACAAAAATAAACGAATTAACTTTTATAGATCCTATTCCACATGCCTAATCTTTAACATTACTCGAAATCTTCGTCACTTCCAAGTACTCCAATGATCCCAAAGGTTGTAAGTTCAGCATCATCATTGTTGAAAATCCGTAGCTATAACAACGAGAAAACAAGAGTTCTCAATCATTGTTATACAATGTCATATTATCATTATATAATATCAAAGTTCAATTGCATCACAACTTCGACAACAATACTATGGT
Organism: Papaver somniferum; assembly: GCF_003573695.1. NCBI lineage: Eukaryota > Viridiplantae > Streptophyta > Magnoliopsida > Ranunculales > Papaveraceae > Papaver > Papaver somniferum. Next base: position 164,682,421 of record NC_039358.1, on the reverse strand, counting down.
GATATGTATCATTCCCCCTTAGTCAATACTCCATCTCACATGGAAACCACTCCCCCTTACATAATGATCCGAAAACCATATGTATTTGTAGTATGAACTACATATTAATTCTCCCCCTTTTTGGCAAAGGTACGAAAACGAGATCCTAATGAAATTTCCGAAAGAGATATTTCATGACCAAAAGAAAGCACATATCATCTTATTCAGATGCAATCATATAGCCTAAGATAAATGCATTCATCAAGGAGTTTATAAAGATACAAGATAACCCATATAATATTCCACAGCCGCACTCCCCACAAATATATGACAATTTAGCACAAGTTCAATTAAGAACTCTCCCCCATAATATGTCATTCCCGAAAGAACAACAAGAGCGACCTTAATTTCAAAAGAAAAGAAGGATTTCTTTGGACATAACAAATCACATACAAGTATTTGAATCCAAAATACTCAATTAAATTAACCACAAGAGAATCCATGATTAATTTAATCGGAAATGCTCAACATAAGTGAACTTATGGAGACTCAAAAATACTCAATTAGATTAATCACAAGAGAACCCATAATTAATCTAATCGGAATAGACAACCAAATTAACCACAAAAATTAATCAATTTAATTGGTTATGCTCTACATAAGAGAACTTACAGAGCAACAACTAAATAACCAAACAAGGATGATTAATTTAGTTGAACATGCTCGACATAAAGTACCTCATGGATCAACAACTAAGCTATGAATAAGTCGATTGTGCTCAACATAAGACACCTTATGTAACAACACAGAATATACACAATAATTGTGGATCGGAGATCGACCTAATACCGTGGAATAAGCAAGGATTCATTCTATTTTCCATCACCATTTGCACAATGACATACAATAGACATAATCCTTGAAAACAAAAGATTTTAACTTATCTTCCATCAATAATTGACTTAATAGGCTTAACTTTTGTATTTGTCAAAAGTTCATTCCTTCTTTTATCAACACATGCATATCGACATATAAAGGACTTACCTTTTGACAAGGTATGGGACAATCACAGTTCACGGACGCAAACACACATATCCCATAACAAATTGCAATATATAAAACCATAAAGATTAATACTGGAAAAATCATCTTCCAAACAATTTTAGAATTTAAACCAATAAATCTAAAAACGTGAAGATGAAAACGTTGGACATAGCTATGTGTAATCACAACAATGGATATTCCAAATTCTAGTTATTCTTCTTTAAAAAAACATAAAATAGAAGATTTACTAGACATTAAGGCCTTTGAAGAATTCTTTATCGTCCTCGAACTCCTTGTTGTCAACAGCCATTGGGACATAAGGTTCATGAAGATAGGATTTAATATCAATAAACCTTCTTGACTGATGTCGAACTAGGGCCTTCTGAATCTCATGAGTTTAAACACAAAACCCTTTATTTGATGAATCTCCTTTTGCATCTCCTTCAACACTTCAAGAACATCAGAAAACTTCTGAGAATTTGAAGGAACAACTCTAGGCTTCTTCATATTCCTTCTTTTTCTTTTCAATGTCGGAGCTAACGGAGATTTCTCTTTTTCCTTCATAATTGATGGCTTGACAATCATATCAACATCCTTTCCATCAGAAGACAAGGTACTTGGAGCATCCATAGGCGTATGGGTTTGTGAGAAGAAATCACAGTCTCAACAAGTGGTCTTGAGATAAAAAGAAGTTTCAAGGAAGGAAAAAGAATGTAGGGTTAACCTTTAACAGGTTCGTGCACACACAATTCTGAACCCTAAAGAGAGTAGAATTGTCAAGAATAACCCTCCTTTATTGATAGACACAAAACTAAGAAAAGAAGAAAAAGCAAACTTTTCTTAAAGCCTAAGAGGTGCACAATCTTGTCTCTTTTGATCAGGCACATGAGACAGGATTTACCAATCAACACAATCAAGTTATGTTGCGGTGAACAACAATTTGTCCACCATTTTCCTCTTGAGAGGAATCCACAGACCTCTGTCTACCAAAACGACTTGACCATACTTTCTTCTCTAATGGTCTTGGTTTATCCTTGGAAACTAACTTCTTAGACGAAGATAAAATCCTACATACCTCAGCGGTCTTCTGAGCAAGTTTAAGCTTATTTGCTAATTGATTTGCTTTTCGTTGAAGTTTGTTGACGTGCCTCAATTGGTTTTTGTACTTGTAACACTTTTAAAGTTCATGACCCTTTAGAGAACAATACGAGCACGTCAATCTAGGATAAAAATCAGGCTTCTGAGATGTGCAAGCAGCTAGACACATGGTGGAACCTGAAACATAACATATAAAGTTTCCAAGGAATGGGTCAATTTTTTCTTCCAGATTAGTTGGGTTTTCTTCTGAAAGAATATCAAGATTGATGTATGTATTTCTACAATTATCAAAATCAATATTTTCACCAGGAAGTGCAACACTCGATTTCTCGTCTTCATTAGAATCATAGTTTTCAGACATTTCATCAATAGTTGCAGCAAGACCTTTGTTCCCAGTGTATTTTCTACGATTTGGGCACTCGTTTGCAAAATAACCAAATCCCTTACATTTAAAGCATTGAGGCATATCCTCGTCATCAGTTTCATCCATGTCCATGTTTTTAGGAGGAATACGATTATGCGGTTTGACTGATGCTTTAGGCTTATCTCTGGAGAACCGTTTACTTCTCTTCAACAAAAGGTCCCTAAACTGTCTTGTGATCATCGAGACCGATTTGTCAAGATCTTCATCTGATGAATCAGTCTCAGAGTGATCGTCTTCAGAGATATACACTTTTTACTTTTATCAAGTAATTTAGTGTCTTTTAGTGATTTGAACGCAACATCCTTAGATTTGGATGAATGCTCATGATAAAAGATCTTAAGCTTCCCAACCAGCGTATTTCTAGAGAGATTATCTAGGTTATTTCCCTCAATGATGGCATGCTTCTTAGAATCGTACCTAGATGGCAGCGATGTGAGAATTTTCATCACAATGTCCTTTTCAGGAATAGTCTTACCCAATGCAAAAGATGCATTAACAATTTGTTGATGGTGGATTTTAGTTCAGGGCTAAAATTGTAAAACCAAAAATAGTATGCTGACATCCTGCAAAGGATAAAGCCATCTGATAAGCGATGAGCGCAGAAAACCTCTCGCTTTATTTATTTGAAGCAATTCAATAAATATACAAAATTCACCCAGAATGGTGCATGTAGCAACAATCCAAAGAAATTCTGTGTATTTATAGCATTATTAATTAATGCATGAGTTGCCTTGTATTTCCTGTGCTGTTCTCAGCAGGACTCTCATTATTGGTGCGGCATGACGACTGAGTGTTTACTCTCAGCAGAGTAACACGAATCTCCAAGTGTCGATAGTGAGGTATGCACGAAATACCCATACAGGCCCTACCATTCTCTGACAAAGAGATTCTCGTATCATCATGCTTATATTAGCCTGATCGAGCATGTTTAATCCCTTAAAGGAAATCTGGACTGTCCGTGTCAGTCTCAGAAACGATCACGGCCACGCAAGTTGGCCACACAATTTAACTAGCCTAGCTGAACCCTAGCAAGAGCAGGCGACCACTGTAATGACCGCCAACGGGCCCGTTTATACCCTGGCCGGTCGAACGTATGCTACACTACCAAACACGCACCGATCGTCGGCCTTGAAGTGGGATGGTTGAGCTGGTTTGTGTTGTATGGAGTAGCTAGGAATGGCTCGTGCGAGCAAGGCTGTCAAAGACAGTCTCAAAAGAAATCACGACCGTCCAATTTCGCTAGCCTAGTTGGACGGCTTGGATCATCCCGCGATCGATCGGTGAAGTGCTGGCATGCAAATTGGCGGGCCCACTTCTCACCTACCTGACCGACTCTCTCACAGCCTAGCCATAGAGCAAAAAACGTTTGCTCGACGAGAGGCTGGCGTGATGCTTAAAGGGTCGCGAAAATTCCACTAGCGTCTTAAAACAATCACAACCATCCAACTTCGCCAGCATGTTTGGATGGCTTAGATTGCGCCTAAGACCATTAGAGAAGTGCACACACGTTCACCGTTGGCCCAACGTGGGCCCCACACGATCGGTTCCTCCAAAAGAGGAGCATAACTTGCCAAACCGTTAAGACAAAATCGTGTGTACGTGCTGTTTTCAAAACCCTAATTAGGGTTTGCGGCGCTGCATAACTGTCGCAGTTCGATCACGACCATCCATCTTCGCAAGCTTCGATGAAGGTTGTAGATATAGACTTAAAAGGTCCCAAGCATGTCAACTTGATCACTATGGGCCCACCTTTGCGTAGAGCTGGTCGCCCTAGGCAGACTAGGACTCGACGACCTCGAAACGCACGCCCAAAAGTTGTGTGCCGAGCAGCTTCCAAATCCATCAAAGGTCGCAAATGAGGGTCTTAAACCATCTCGTCCATACAACTTCACTAGCTTGGTCAGACATTGGTCGGACAACCTAGGTTGAAAGCTAGACGACCAGTGAGGCATCCCGATGATCACCGTCCGCCCCTCTTCCACATGGAGTGGCCAGGAGATAGCTCGCCCATGCAGCCTCTAAACGATCACTCGAAGATGGTTGAAAGTGATATTATTTTAAGACGCTTGGTCCACAACTTATTCGGTCAGGCTTTAAAACATCGATGCTTCATACATGCTGATTGTGTGCGATGCATTACATGCATTGAGCATACACGATATTTCATAAATATCAAATCCTTAGTTATTTTAGCATCACATGCTACTTCCTGTAGTGGGTCCCACGATCCACTCATTCGAGACATCAAACATGTCAGAAACTGGGGGATACTTACTGGGGTATTGGTCTGGCGGTTTACAACGTGCAGCGTGCCATTACAGGAACGTATCAGGAAAAAGGTGGACGGTTAGCAGTGATAAGGGTTTGCGCTCAATGACTTGTATAAATAGGTCCTTTGCCTATTTTCAACAACACGAAAAGAGACAAGCACAGAAAACCAAGTGTTGTCATTCGTATCCAGAAAACAACAGAACTGATAGCTTACATTGTGCAAGCCAGTTCATCATTCTGATACAAGTCATAAACAGCCAACATCTTCACAATCTCAACACCTTCTTCGCTTCCCTCCCTAAGATCAACCCCATCTCCTTCACTTTGTGACCAAAGCAAGTCTGGAACGACCATTTCTTGGTTTAGGCCAGAATTGTATAGATTGATCTCTCGAATCAAAAGCACTTCCGTGTAGTGCATTTGTTTAGGGTTTAGATTCATTTCTCATCCACACACACCCAAAATTACCAAAACCAGCAGAAATAGTTTTCACCCATAAACAATTGGCGACCACAGTGGGAGATTAATCTCTCGGTTGTGAAGTCAGTTTCTTCAATACCCAATCCCATTTGACTGATTTCAAAATGGTTTTGTTGATGGTGGATTTTAGTTCAGGGTTAAAATTGTAAAACCAAAATTAATGTGCTGACATCCTGCAAAGGATAAAGCCGTGTGCTGACATCCTGCAGAGGATAAAGCTGTTTGATAAGTGATGAGTACCTCTTCGCTTTATTAATTCACCTAGAATGGAACATGTGGCAACAATCCCAAATACTATGTAAATTAAATACATAAATTCACATAGAACGGAGCATGTAGCAACAATCCCGAATATTCTGTGAATTTTTAGCATTATTGATTAATGCATGGTTTGCCTAATATTTCATGTACTGTTCCCGGGAACTCTCACTATTGGTGCGGCATGATGACCGAGTGTTGATCTTAATAGAGTAACATGAATATCCAAGTATCAATAATGAGGCATGCACGAAATACCCGTATAGGAAACATCTCTCGGTGTGCTTATATTAGCCCGATTGAGCATATTTAATCTGGACTGACCGTATCAGTCTCAGAAATGATCACGGCCACGCAGGTTGACCACATGATCTAACCAGCCTAGACGAACCCTAGCAGGAGCAGGCTATCACCTTAATGATCACCAACGGGCCTATTTATCCCCTAGCCGGTCGAACATTATACTTCACTTCCCAGCGTACCAAAACGCCAGCCCTAAAGAAGGGTGGCCGCGCTGCTCTGGAAGAAGCTCGAACGAGCAAGACTGCTTAAGACAGTCTCAAAAGGATCGTGACCGTCCAACTTCACTAGCCTGATTGGACGGCTTAGATCGCACCATGAAAGATGGAGGAGGCGCCAACACGCACATTGGCGGGCCCACTCTATGCCTGCCCAATCGGTTTTCTCACGACCAAGCCATGGAGAAATGAACATTTGCTCGAAACATGGCTGGCGTGATGCTTTAAAGGCCTCGGAAAGTCCACTAGTGTCTTAAATCGATCACGACCATCCAACTTCGCCAGCATGTTTGGATGGCTTAGATCACACCTAGGACCATCAGACATGTACGGATATGTTCACTATCGGCCCAGCGTGGGCCCCACATGGTCGGCCTCCCCAAAGGAGGAGCATAGCCTGCCAAACCGATCGGCTAAATTTACACGCGCGTGACCGGCCCAAAACCCTAATTAGGGTTTGCGGCATGGCATATGTGTCGCGGCCATCCATCTTCGCCAGCTCGGATGGAGGGTGTAGATATAGACTAAGGAGGTCCAGGAGCATCAACGTGATCACTGCTGGCCCACCTGTATGTGTGACCGATCGGTCGAAGTGGAGCGGGACCAGACGCCTCGAAACGCGACCCCCAAAGGTAGCGCACCGCGATCCCCCTAAAATCCTTTGCGGCATATAATTACTATCGCAAATCGATCATGGCCACTCATCTTTGCCAGTCAAATTAAGTGGCCTAGATCGAGACTTCGTGGGACAGAGAGGTACAGGCGTGCAGAACAACAAGCCGCCTCCATACAGGACCGATCGGTCCCACCAAAATTGGCGCCCATGCTTGAGTTCGATCAAGCCAAAGAGGGATGCTTGTGCACCTCCTAAAACCCTAAAAATCCATCAACGGTCGCAGATGAGAGTCTTAAGCCATCTCGTCCATCCAACTTTGCTAGCTTGGTCGGACAACCTAGGTTGAAAGATACACGCCCAGTAAGGCATCCCGATGATCGCCATCCGCCACTCTTCCATAGGAGTGATCGTCCAGGAGATAGCTTTCCCATGCATCCTCCAAACGATCACTCGAAGATGGTTGGACGTGGTGTTATTTTAAGACTCTTGTTCCGTGACTTATTCAGTCAGGCTTTAAAACATCGATGCTTCATACATGCTGATTTTCTGTGATGCATTACATGCATTGAGCATACACGATATTTCATAAATATCAAATTCTTAGTTATTTTAGCATCACATGCTACTTCCTATAGTGGGTCCCACGATCCACTCATTCGAGAATCAAACATGTCACAAACTGGGGATACTTACTGGGGTATTGGTCTGGAGGTTTACAACATGCAGCGTGCAACGCGCCATTACAAGAACGTGTCAGGAGGCATGGACGGTTAGCGATGATGGGAGAAGTGGGAAAAGACTGATCGTGTGACACTAATACGACCCCACTATTCCATCACTCCACTTCCTCCACTTCCTACGAGAGACGAAGGTTGTGCTCAATGACTTGTATAAATAGGTTCTCCTCCCTATTTCCAAGACAAACAAAAAAAATCAAGTGTTGATATCCAGAAAACACCCAGAGCTGATTGCTTACATTATTGCAAGCCAGCTCGATATTTTGATACAAGTCATAAACAGCCAACACCTTCACAATCTCAACACCTTCTTCGCTTCCCTCCCTAAGATCAACCCCATCTCCTTCATTTTGTGACCGAAGCAAGTCTGGAACGATCATTTCTTGGTTTAGGCCAGAATTGTATAGATTGATCTCTCGAATCAGAAAGCACTCCCGTGCAATGCATTTGTTTAGGGTTTAGATTCTTTTCTCATCCACACACCCAAATTTACCAAAAAACGCAGAAACAGTTTTCACCCATAAACAATTGGCGACCACAGTGGGAGATTAATTTCTCGGTTGTGAAGTCAATTTCTTCAATACCCAATCCCATTTGGATGATTTCAAAATGGTTGGTCTCAGGACTTCCCCAACAACTTCAGATCCCGGTCACGCACACGCACAACTCACAACCCTAAGAAGGGTAAAATTATCGATAATAACCCTCTTTTATTGATTGACCAGGGAAGTCCTTTCCAATATCAATTAGATATGGAAAAATTCCAATCTTGCAAAACAGGCAAATCTAAAAAGAAAAGAAAACAAATTGAAAACCATTTCTCTTTTTCTAAAGCCTGAGATGTGCAGAATCTTGTCTCTTTTGATCAGGCACATAAGACAAGATGCACTAACCAACACAATTTTAAGTTGTGCTGGGGTGAACAATAATCTGTCCACCAGATCCTTTTCGATCGGAATTCATAAAACCCTGTTTCCCATAGTGTTTAGACCATAAACTTCTTTCTAATGGTCATGTCTTATCCTTGGAAACTAACTTCTTTGATGAAGATAAAATCTTACATACCTCAACGGTCTTTTGAACAAGTTTGAGCTTGTTTGCTAATCGATTTGCTCTTCGTTGAAGTTTATTGACATGTCTCAATTTGTGTTTGTACTTAAAACACTTTGATAGTTCATGACCTTTGAGTGAACAATAGGAGCATGTCAACCTAAAATATAATTCAGGCGCCTGAGTGGTATGCAATAAACTTTGTCTTGGTTCAAATAATTGCACTCCACATATCGGTGCGTAAGGAGACAACGATGCAGGAATACGAACGACTTCTTTATTCAGCATAGTCTTCAAGCACTGGTGATACGACGAAGGGACAATCCTATTTTCATGGAGCCACGGTCTCCCCAGTATCATATGGTAGTCCGGGTCCTTCTTTATGACTTCAAATTTCACCTTTGACTGAACGGGCCCTACAGATAAATTCAAATTGACATACCCGTACGTGTTGGTTTGGTTTCCTTCGAAGTATGTCATCGTGGTAGGCCTCCGTACGATCTTTCATGGGAGAACCTTGGCCGTCCTGAGTGTCTTGAGAGGGATCAAATTCGAAGACGCTTCCGTGTCGATGAGAGCCCTCTTGAATTCCGAGTCCTTGATGCGTGCAATAACATATAGGGCCCGGTTGTGACCTTCCTCTGCCATCACGTCTTCTTCTGTAAATGTAACATTATTCAAAGACATCTCTGATGTTTTTGAGGTTTCTGGGCGCAAAGGAGTTAAATGCACGTCTAGGGATATTTGGTTGATTGCAGCAAACGTCTCCGCCCGCTGGTTCTTTGAAAGATGTAAAAGTTCGCATAAACTTTCCCCTAGAGAAGCCGTTTCCTGATCCACCGGACTATGGTTCATAGTGAAGCTATTGACCTGAGGAGGATCGTTGCAAGGATCAGTCCCCAGTATAGAAATCTCGGTCACAGGAAAATCGCTCATATCTGACGTCATATTGATGAGGAGATCGAGTATGCCGTTTATTGCTTCTTTGATCAGGTCCATGTTCTTTGCGCGAACCTCCTGCACTCGTGCCAACTCGATCAATGTTGGGATTCTTCCAACTGCGCCATCAGACATGCCGTCGGAAAGAAGAGCATATTCGTTGGAGGAATTCCAATCTTGTCGATAATAACCCTCTTTTATTGATTGACCAGGGAAGTCCTTTCCAATATCAATTAGATATGGAAAAATTCCAATCTTGCAAAACAGGCAAATCTAAAAAGAAAAGAAAACAAATTGAAAACCATTTCTCTTTTTCTAAAGCCTGAGATGTGCAGAATCTTGTCTCTTTTGATCAGGCACATAAGACAAGATGCACTAACCAACACAATTTTAAGTTGTGCTGGGGTGAACAATAATCTGTCCACCAGATCCTTTTCGATCGGAATTCATAAAACCCTGTTTCCCATAGTGTTTAGACCATAAACTTCTTTCTAATGGTCATGTCTTATCCTTGGAAACTAACTTCTTTGATGAAGATAAAATCTTACATACCTCAACGGTCTTTTGAACAAGTTTGAGCTTGTTTGCTAATCGATTTGCTCTTCGTTGAAGTTTATTGACATGTCTCAATTTGTGTTTGTACTTAAAACACTTTGATAGTTCATGACCTTTGAGTGAACAATAGGAGCATGTCAACCTAGAATATAATTCAGGCGCCTGAGATGTATGCAATAAATATTTTCAAAAAGAAGCACAACACTTGATTTTTCTTCCAGATTGATTGAGTTCTCTTCTGAAAGAATATCGAGATTGATATATGTATTTCTACAATTATCAAAATCAATATTTTCAAAAAGAAGCACAACACTTGATTTTTCGTCTTCATTAGAATCATAGTTGTCAGACGTTTCATCAAGAGTTGCAGCTAGACCTTTGTTCCCAGTGTATTTCTTATGATTTGGGCACTCATTTGCAAAATGGCCAAAACCTTTACACTTAAAGCACTGAGGCATATCCTCGTCATCAGTTTCATCATCATCTCTGTTTTTAGGAGGAACATGATTATGGGGCTTAACTGATGACCTGGATTTATCTCTAGAAAACCATTTACATCTCTTCAAAAGAAGATCCCTAAACTGTCTTGTGATCATCGAGATTGACTTGTCAAGATCTTCATCTGATGAATCAGCCTCAGAAAGATCATCTGATGAATCAGCCTCAGAAAGATCATCTTCAGAGATGCAGACACCTTTACTTTTATCAAGTAATTTGGTGTTCTTTTCTGCTTTGAAAGCAATATCCTTTCCAGATTTGGATGTATGCTCATGATCAAAGATCTTTAACCTCCCAACCAGAGTATTTTTGGAAAGCATTGCGAGATTATTTCCTTCAACGATGACATGCTTCTTAGAATCGTATCTGGATGACAGCGATGTGAGAATTTTCATCACAATGTCCTTTTCGGAAATAGTCTTACCCAATGCAAAATATGGATTAACAATTTCAAACACTTTGTGATTAAACTCATTAAATGATTCTTCATCTGCCATACGAAGGTTTTCCCAATCATAATTTAGGTTTTGAAGCCTATCTTTTTTTTCACAGGTATTCCCTTCAAATACGGTTTCTAAGATATCCCATGCTTCTTTAGACTTTGTACACTTAGTCACATGTTGCTGAAGATCTGGGGTAATGGCATGTATGATAGCATTTAAGCCGTCAGAATTTTGCTTTGCAACAAGGATTTCTTCTGGACTATATATACAAATATCCCTAGGTATAGATACATCTCCTTCTGTATTAACCGGAGGATCATAGCCATTAACAACACATACCCATGTTTGAAAATCACGAGCTTGAAGAAAAGCACGCATAGCGATTTTCCACCACAAGTAGTTTGAGCCATCGAGGACTGGTGGTACGTTTATGGAGATAGAATTTCTTTCTATAGAGTCAGATCGCTACAAACAAAAACTTATGAGGTCTTAAACGTGTTTTCCAGCTCTGATACCAATTGAAAAAATGGGGGTACAACAACCTCACCCAATATTTCGCTTAGCAATCTGTATGGACTAACTCCAATATAAGTTTAAGAGAATCAACTAGACAGCTAGACTCAATCTTAATAAAAAGTATATCAAAGAGTTATATCTCAATTTCTCGATTCAATTCTTGCTCAAACAAATAGAAATCTGCGAGCCTGATTGAATACAAGAGAAATAACTTGAACGGTACCAAAGACCAATGTTCAAGGATCAATCAATTTCAATCAACAACCAAATGTTGGATTTACCAATTGCTCGATTCAACGCACAACCTATGATATTTCAATTATATAACAAAATATAATGCGGAAAAGAAATAACATAGACACCAGAAGTTTTGTTAACGAGGAAATCGCAAATGCAGAAAAACCGCGGGACCTAGTCCAGATTGAACACACACTGTATTAAGCCGCTACAGACACTAGCCTACTAGAAACTAACTTCGATCTGGACTGTAGTTGAACCCCAATCAATCTCACACTGATCCAAGGTACAGTTGCTCTCCTTACGTCTCTGATCCCAGCAAGATTCTACGCACTTGACTCCCTTAGCTGATCTCACCCACAACTAAGAGTTGCTACGAACCAAAGTCGAAGACTTTAATAAACAAATCTGTATCACACAGAAGAGTCTACAAGAATAGATAAATCTGTCTCCCACAAAAATACCTACGAGTTTTGTACCGTCTTTTGATAATCAAGGTGAACATGAACCAATCGATATACCAGACTTATATTCCCAAAGAACAGCCTAGAAATATCAATCACCTCACAATAATCTTAATCGACTAGCGATACAAGATATTGTGGAATCACAAACGATGAGACGAAGATGTTTGTGACTACTTTGCTATTTTACTTATCAGAGAAATTAATCTCAAGACAATCTTACGATTGTACTCAATTACGATAGATACAACAAGATCAGATCACGCAACTACAAAGAAAATAGTTGGATTTGGCTTCACAATCCCAATGAAGTCTTCAAGTCGTTAACCTACAAGGTCTCGGTAGAAACGTAAGGTTAAAGGAGATTCGACTCTGGCTTATACAACTAGTATTACACATGAGGTGTGGGGATTAGGTTTCCCAGTTTCTAGAGTTCTCCTTTATATAGTCTCCAAATCAGGGTTTGCAATCAACGTTACCTTGGTAACAAAGCATTCAATATTCATCGTTAGATGAATACCTGATTAGATTCAAGCTAATATCTTCCAACCGTTATATCGAACTTAGCTTGTTATACACAAATGAAATGTAACTTCATTTAGGTTTGAGTAACCATACCTAAACGTGTACACCTAGTTGATTCAACAATAGTTAACCAATGGTTAGCCATACGAGCACTTTCATATCAACCTTATTCTTCTTCACCATAACTAGTTCAAATGACTCAAAAGAACTAGTTAGAGAGTTTTTCAATTGCAAAAAGTATACAACAAGTATACAAGACACAATCGAAGCAAAAACAGTTTTGATTCACTCGAATCAATTCATGAACATTATAGCCACGGTTTGCAAAGATTGCATTCCTTAATTTATAAATGTCTTAGTTCACGAATTAAACCGTTTTTAGAAAATAACCCATTTAAGTATGCATACCGTTACACATACTTAAGTACCCGAACTTAGCTTGTTTTCAGTTCACAAACTCCAGCAGAAATTCACGGGATGTGAACTTCCGACAGTACGCGTACAGGTAAGCGGACTTAGCTCTGGTTATCCCGAACAACAAAGTTCGCATACTTTGGTTCAAGGATTTTGGACTTACACAAGTATGAACACACATACAATGTTTATATACAAACATGGTTATATATTCTAAACTCTCATCTCAATCATTGAAACATTCTTAGAGGATGTTATATAGTTGTTATTCACAAACTATTTTTCATCAAAGCGATTTTCAAGTAATTGAAATAATCAACATGACTTTCGTCACTAGTAAAGATGAACCTGGCCAAAGCGAAAGCTTACCAAAACATATTTCGAGAAATAGATAAGCGAGATAAACTCGACTCGAAATAGCAAATGTGTATAATCGAAGTCTATATAGCAATACGACTTTTGTTTCAAGATAGGAGATAGAGTAGATAGACTTTTGAGTGATAGATAAGTTCAAGTCTCCACATACCTTTTTGTCGATGAAGTTCAACCAGTTCCTTGAGTAGTTCTACGTCTTTGCATGATGAACACCGTGGAGTCTAGAGATCAACTACACTTTCTATCCTAGTCCGAGACTTAGCTATAAGTAGAATAGAAATCAAGACTTATAGTTTTGGCAACTAAACTTGACAAACAAGCTTGAGATAGCAACGCTTGCGAGTTCGACCGAGCAATGCTTTAAAAATTCTCAAGATTTGCAATGAATGGAAAAATTCGGTTTTCCTAATTCCAATAAATGGTTGTCCAATATTTCTGAAATCTATCAATAGAAAATCTCCAATTAGTAAATGCACATCACTAATTTATATTCTCTAGAGATATGCATTTAATTGCTGATAATTAAAGCATATAAAACTAAAAACCTTAATTAAAAGATTCTCAATTTATTCCGGCACATGATCTCCTTGAGTACTAAAGAATATCTTTGAAAAATAAATGATAAGATTTATTGTACGTGTTCAAAGTATGTTGACATCTTTTCACTGTAAATCCTTATTCATATTTACATGGATCTACATTCTTGGAATCGGTTATACTACACTTCCAAACAAGTTTAGGTTGACCTGTATTCCAATATAACTATGTGATTGATCAAATATCAAATCACATACATGGGTTCAATCTGTTCTACCAATCATTAGGATTGGTTATGCCTTAATATGGAAATACTTGTGGTCGGTCACACAAGTGACCAGGACCGATTACATCAGTTACCAGGATCGGTTGGTATTGCTTGTGATCGGTCACACCAGTTACCAGGACAAGTTACCAATTACAAGGATCGATTACACAATACTCTGTGATCAGTCACACCAATTACTAGGATCGGTCACACCAATTACAAATATTGATCATACCATCTCATGGTTATTACTTAGGATCGGTTACTCCAATTAATGAAGAACCGGTCCTACCAAATCATAAGTCAGGCATTGGGATTAGTTATACCAAGATACATAACATAGTTATGATCGGTTCTACCATCTCACACATATTGATCATCCAAAGATTTGCATTGAATAGCCGGACCAATAAACCTAATGATTTCCCTTTCAATTCATGAAACAAGTTCATGAATATAATTCCTTTAAACGAATGTAAAACATTGTTTCCTAGGATGAAATCTTCACTATAACCTATTCACATAATCATAACAATATATACAAGATTATGTTGATGTCATATCTACGAAGTTCAAAATATAAGCGTTATTCTTCGTAGTCTAATTCCCTAATACTATGATCATACAAGTCACATCACTAGAGTATTATACAATACGTACAGTATATACAACTTCGTAGTTATGTTTTCAATATAGCACGACTTGAAAGATACGTTAGGAATGAAACAGTTCAAGTCAATATTACTAACCTCAAGTGGAAGGATGATGTCGTCGTTGTAGTTCGCTACTTCTTCATATTCTTCGGGTCTTCGGAGTAATACTTGTATGTATCAACATTCCTAGACTTTCTAGTCTAACCTAAACGAAGTTGACTCTAGTATATAATCAAGCGAATTTATATGAGTTTTGACACACTAAAATATGACGACCAAACTTGACATACCAACGCTTGGTAAGTTCAACCAAGTTATGCTCTAACAAACATCGATGTGAATTCAATGTTCCAAGTACGAGTGACTTACAGTTCACTAGACTAATTGACTCATTATTTTCTATTGAATATTATTCCTTTCACATTCACTAAAGGCAATTTATAGATGCATTTTTTATTACCACCGTGAGATATCGTATGATAACTGTTTGAATAGATTTAGTAGGAAATTAACAAAGTGTGATTGTCTCTTGGTTCTTAGGGAAACTCCCATGGTATGGATGTAAAAACATCCATAACTCAAGGAGAACCCCTATATAAATGGATGACCAAAATTTTATGGAGATTTATCTCACTATGTAAATTTAGATATACATCCATAAATTGGGACCTATTTTTTCTGTTTTTAAAATATTAAAAGGATAAAAAAAATATCATAAGGTTGCTCCACGACCGGATGAAACCACAAAAAAAAGCAAAAAAAAATTCATCCGGTCACTAAATGACCGGATGGGAATAAAGAAAGTAAATATATATATATATATATGTAGTCATATCCAGTCAGTTAATAACCGGATGAATAATCCAAAAGCAGCCCCTCAAATTTGAAGAGTAACTTCTTGACTTCACAAAGATATGGCGGATAAATTTACCCATAGTGACAATATTTGGTCCATAAGATGTGGATGATTTACTCTTCCATAAGAGTTTCCCTTAGGGATCTTATGTAACTTTTAATCTTTATACCAATTACGCAACAAATATTGAGCATTGCTTTGCTCGATTATTATTTGTGATGATCCAATCATAGCATGGTACTCTATAAAGAAACAATTCAACAAATAGTTGTGCATTTCTTTGAGAGCTTCATGTAAGTGGTGTTGCCTTATTACGAAATAAAAGAAAATTTATCTCATTTACTTTAGAGTGTTACAGTTCATGAAGATGATATACTTTTCATCATAATGCATAAATGATCCTTATAAATTATCAAGCACTTTAGAATATATCTCAAGTTCTTTAGAGTAATCTAGTCTCATGGAAATAAATATACTTCATTTCGATGGTGATTGGATTTATTTGGAAGGATCTGTAGAGTTTAAATAGACCGGTTGGGTTATTAATATAATACTTGGATTTCATTTGAATTTGAATTTTCAAACAAGGAAATAACATTTGTGATGTATTCCATTGATTGTCATGTGATCATGACAATGATTCTCGATGGGAGTAGAGTTGAGTTTCCGTTGTAATGGTTGAGAAGAACTTGAGATGCAGCTGATAATGGTGATCAGGATGAAGATGGAGAAAAATAAGGGGTTGTCTGATTTTAGAAATTTCAAAGATGGATAATGAAGATAATGGTGGTTATGGAGTTATGTTGGAGGTGCAACTCGGGTGATAATTCAGTGAGAACCAAGATTGAAGCAAACAGGGAAGATGAAGTTGTGGATTCAATGATCACTGCCATTGATAGCAGTTTGATGATTGATGGTCGATGTTGATCACGCGTGGCAGTTGTTAATGGATTTGAATATGAATAAGGAGTTTGTGAGTCAAAAGGCTAGTTCAAGTATTTGTTGAGGTTCTCAGAGAGTTTGAAGATGAAATTAGTGTTGGCATAAATGATCCATGTTGTTGATAGTATGTGGGATGACTAATGATGAAACAACGATGAATGATGACTGAAATAATGGTTTGGATCTTGTGAGAAGCAACGAGAAGCAGTGATGTTGCTGTTAGTGATGGCCATTGAAAAATGGATATAGTGATGGCAAGACGATAGAGGAGTTTGAGACAAATTCAGGTAAAGAGAGAAATGGGAGAGAGTTTAGGAAAACTCAGAAGAAATAAAATGTCACGGACAGAGGAATGTCAGTAACATGAATAGTTGGAAAACTAAAAATTCATAAACATTGAAAACTCACAGAGAGCAGACTGTCCGAGGGAATATGAAAATCCAGGGAAAAATATTTTTTCACGGAAATATGTGTGATCGAGGATGATACATTGTTAGTCTACCAGAATTGATAGTTGAACAAGCACAAGTGGATTTTGACTGTCAGTCCCAAAAAACTGACAAGATAAAGAGTAAGTGGACTGGGCTTTTAACAGTCTTTGTGCATGGCCCGATTAGTTGTGAACATGTTTCTCCACGACCAAATTAGCCTAACAAGGTTTTAGTGAGTTTTGGCGGGTTTTGGCAACCATTTCGCACGGGATTCGAGGCACAAAGAATTCTACTTTGTGTAGTTATTTAGGAGACACTATAATATGCCACAAATATCATAAAATACACATATTATTGCTTCTCAACTGTCACTTTAATCTGCTAGTACTACCAATAGAGAATTCCATCATATTTTTTTATGTCTATGGTATACGACGCATCATTGCTCGTCTCAGCAGATACTTTATGCTTTATTCATCAGAATAACAAGTATCTATAAAGCATGCTAGACTCATCATCGAGAAATATGTTACTCATCAATATGTTAAGACTAGCATCTATGTTAACAATTCACAAAATAAATATATGTCTATAAAGACTTAACCCTTCTCGAGAAATCAATAATATCACATGGGGGATATTCACTTGGATTTTGGTTTGGCGACTTACAACACGTGCGATACAGCAATGCACCCACGATGAGAAAGTAAGTAAGTCGTGGTGGCAGTTGAAGGAGTAAATGGAGTAGTGGTTTTGGAACCACCAAGTCTCCCTAATGAGGTGGAACTGGTTTGACCATGATTTCCACTTCTCTACTCCTCCACTTCTATACAACTGCCACCACTTACATGACATAAATGTGTTAACTACCACTGCTTCAAACAGGTTCTTCCACATATTGACATGATATGACAGACAAAACCTTTCTCTCAACACCAAAACACCACATAAGCTTTTACTCAGTTTTAACACAGATAAATCATCTCCAGAGCAGTTAAATACATCCCAACATTGGCACTAAATTCTATTGATCTAAACACCTTCTCAGCTTTCCTCCCTATAGATCGACCCCTTTCCCCTTACTGTGACTGAATCGAGACTGGGACACCCATTTCTTGCTTTAGATCAGAATCATATGGATTGGTCTCTCAAACTCAAAGCACTTCCATACAGTGCATCTGTTTAAGCATTTAGACGACTTGGTCTCACTAGCATCAGCTTACTCCATCATTTTACCTTTTCTCAGTAAAACGTTTTTACCCCAAAACAATAACAACTTTCATTTTTAGCCTCCATAGGTATCATTCCTTCCATCAAACTTTTCAATCTCATACTTTGTCGCCATTATAGATCGCTTCTATCCGAGGCTCTCATGCCAACTTATTATAACAACTAGCTCAAGCACAATCAAGATATGAAATAGGAAATGAAATCAAACACCACAAGCACACACATGACGCAAAATTTATAGTGGTTAGATCAAATTGATCTACATCCACATCGAAGATGACGAAATCATTCCACTAAGATCAAACAAGATTAAAATATATCACATTATAAACCCCTTTCAAATCAGCATCCCTTGTACTTCTTCACTTTCTTAAAAACAAAAGAACACTCAAGTGCAAAGAAAATAGTCGTTATGTTTCTCCTATTCTTTGACCTAGGGGTGTAAATTGGGTCGGGCCGGGCAGCCTGGCCTAATTATTAAATGGGACGGTACAGGGAGGGCCAGAACATCTCTTACCCATGAAATTAAAAGGCCGAGCGGGCAAGGTTATTTATCTATAGTTAGTACACATGGCCTGCCCAAGCCTGTTATGTAATTTGGGCTCGGGCGGGTAGGGCTGAGAAGGCCTTGAATATATTACATACATATATATATTATTAAAAATAAAAATAAAGTAATTGTGATAACACACAAATTTTACTTTAAATTAATAATCAAATACGAGATTGAGTTGGGAACAAGATAAACCAAGCTTCCTATAATTTTTCCTACCTTAGCTTTTGCTCAATATTTTCTCTAAAAAGTTAGCAAATTTAGATTCCTATGAAGTAAAAGTTAAGAAATACATAAGAGAACTATGAGGATTCACTGTATTAAGTATCTGTACCAAGTATATTCTAGGATAAAAAAAAATGAAAATAGTTATTTAGGCTAGGTAAATGGATAACATTGACGTGCTAATAGGGCGGGTAACATTGACGAGCTAATAGGGAGGGTATTGGGTCGGACAAGAAAATTTAAACTGTGGCATGTGCCCGCACTCTTATTTAAGTGGTATAGGTCGGGCCAGCTCGTAATGGGCCACGGGAACCCATGATCTATCATGGGACAGGGCGGACGCTACTGGGCCTTGGGCTGTCGGGCAGAATTTACACCCATACTTTGACCTAACTCTCCCGATGCTTTTATGTCTCAAAAAAGGAACTAATGGACTTACCTTGTTATGGAGTTAGAGAACATAAGCAGACCTAAACAAACGCCCAACAGTTATATTCAAGGCACAATACAAAAAAAGTTACACACTTATGGTATGCAAACACTTGATACATATAACATGTGTACATGTTGCACCACCATAAGTACATGTTTCTTTGTAATGGATAATGCTATTTTTTTTTGAAGAAGTAAATTTATTATTATTGACTTCGATACTGGGTAAATACATTAAAGATGAAAAACATGAAAAAAGAATACGTATATCATGTATCACAAAAGCGTTGTAATACAATATAAGTATCAAAAACATGATTTCCACACAAGTGACTGATGATGTTGAGGGAATGGCATTTAAATTATGATTTTTCCGTATAAAATTATCTTTCTCTTCTTCTTCGATGAGATTAAAATCTCTCATGGATGGAGAGTAATATGCACAATAAATCATCATCACAATCAAACCGTGGATCCTTATAGAAACGTAGATCTACGTCATCATGCCGGAATAAATCGTCTTCAATGATCATTTGAACCAATTATTGAAATCGATATAAACGTCCTTCAGAAAACCCGAAATAGCATAACCAATCACTGTAAAAGTGCATTGAAACATCATCTAACATAAAATTGCCGTAAAATATTATTTATTCTAAACAAAAAATAAAAAGGAAAAACCAAACTTAAGTTTCCAAAAAATGCGATTTTTATTTTTTTTGCACAAGGGGTAGTAATAATGTTATCTAAATTTGCTCGGAAAATATAAGATTTCGCTCATATCTTCCGAGAAAATCTAGATTTAGGATGAAGAAAATAGGAAAATGGGATTAGTTTTTGAGAGAAAGGATTATCACCATGAGAAAGAGAGAGAATATTTTCCTGTCCGGTCAATGGATAACTACAATCCATCTTTGAGTATCTAGTATTAGACAAGTGGTAACCCCCTTTCAGTAGTAACACTCACTTACACTCTTTATTTCTCTTAATCATTGTGTATGTTTATTATAACTCATAACAGCTGTAATTAATAATAATTGTTTCTGTTATTAGGTCTTCTCTAGGATTGTAAAACGTGTGTGGTCAGTATGTTTCTGTCTGTATTTAATGTCCTGTACGAACATCTTTTCTTTGTAATGAAGATTATTTTTCTGTCTCTGAATCTGTCTACTATGGTATCAGACGACTATAACGATCTAATCATGTTCTTCTGCAATAATTTTCTACTCTGATTTCTCTTCTTTCTCTAACATCTTCATCTTCATCTTCATACGAACGTTTAAAGATTCATCCATTCAGAACGATTACTATATAATTCTTCTTTCAGTTCTATATTTTCTTCAACTTCTTGATTTTCTTGATAAATCCCTTTCAATCTTTCTTTATCTTTGTCATTTTCTGATCTTTTTCTAATGAAAAATCCCACTGTTAACTCAATTTCTAAAATTCCAATAAATCAACTCACTAGTATTGTTCAATTGAAACTCAAGGAAATAGTTCATCTCGTCGTGATTCAATCATTGCTTATCTCAGTACACAATTTCCAGTAAAAGATTTAGGTGCTTTACATTATTTTTTGGTGTTTAGAGGTAAAAAGAAACAAATCTAGTCTTTTCCTAAGTCAAACCAAGTATGCTTTTGACTTATTAGGAAAAATGAATCTTGTGGGCATTAAACCATGCTCTACTCCTTACCCTCATCAATGAAACTCAGTGCCAATGATGGTGGAATCTTGGCAAACTTGTGGGCATTAAACCATGCTCTACTCCTTACCCTGCATCAATGAAAGTCAGTGCCAATGATGGTGAAATCTTGTGACAACAAAAGCTCCATTGATCTTGCTTAAAATCGAATGTTTCATAGCAAGATGAAACACGTGACTCTTGATTTTCACTTCATAAAAGAGTTGGTTCGATCTAAGTCTTTACAGGTCACTTATCTCTCTACACTTCAACAGATAGCAGAAATTTTCACTAAAGGGGCTGGCTGCACCGAGATTTGATTTTTTGAAGACCAAACTGAAGGTTCTTTCCCCACTTCAGTTTGAGGGAGGGTAGTAACGCTCACATACACTCTCTATTTCTCTTAATCATTGTGTCTATTTATTACAACTCATAACAGCTGTAATTAATAACAACTGTGCCTGTTAGGCTGACCCCTATGGGCTAGATTGAGCTGCTAGATTGGCCAAAAAGTGTTGCAAATTAAGAAAAAAGTGTGGGAAAAAAATTAACACTACTTCTGTCTACTTCTCTCTCCTAGCAAGTGCTCGCAGTTCAAGTAGCAACGAGATTGAAATGTTGAATAATTCAGCGCTCAAAAAGTGACTATAACGCTGAACGGTTCATCGTTGGGAGATTAATTTTTTAATCTAACGGCTGAGATTTAAAGCGCTGAACCAAACAACGTTGTATAGTGATCCCAGATGACGTGGTCTTCTAATCTAGCTGCTAGATTAGCCATCCCATAGGACTTAGGAGGTTGCCCTAACTGTCGTGGATGGCCAATCTAACTGCTAGTCTGTATTTAATGTCCTGTACAGACATCTTTTCTTTGTAATGAAGATTATTTTTGTCTCTGAATCTGCCTACTAGTATTCAGAACTAATTCACAACACCGAACTCATTTCCCACATATGTTTATTGCTCGATGAATAATACCAGTACAAATTATTCATATTTGGCATGCTTCATACATTCATAATAAGAGTGCAAGCCATGGGCTTTGTAGTATGGCTGGAACTAGCAAATTGACTAACATTGATTAACTCTCAGGAACTCACACTTTTACGTTTAGTTGATTCCGCTCTCGACCATCTCTTTATTCAGCACTACTCTGAATGACTTTGGTTGCATCTGCCCAATTCGAAGCACTTCCCGTACGTGGAATGCTAGGAAGCCGAGTGTACAAATCTACTTGGAACATAACAGTACAGTCTTTCCCGTTACTGCCATCATCTTCTTCTCGAATGACTGCTCTAACTTTGTGGAGAGGATGCACAAAACTAACCAATCCATTCCCACTCATGAAAATGCATCCTGTAAAATGTTGATTATTATACGACGGATTGACCTATTATATAGATATGGATATACCTATTCAGTAGTTTATAACATCAGGGTCCATCTTATATACCAGGAGGGAATGCTGCGCAAGACTTTCCGCAAGACTCTGATATGATATCGGGAGAGTCAGAGCAGACTAACGATCCATCTCCTGCCACACCCCATTTGAATTGTATACCCCCGTCACGGTCCTTCAAAACACCCATGTTGATTATCAAGCTATACCTATTGTGCATTTTCTTTTGGCTGTATATGATATAATGTTAGTGGTAAAGTATAAATGAACTAAGATAATCGATAACTTACCCGAGCAGCGAAAAGGTTCTTATATTTGGCGTCATATAGAACGAAGGCAAACGTACCAATAAGATCTCTGATGACTTGATCAGGAGGATATGGTGCGCGGTCTCGAAGAACTTTGTAGACTTCTATAATTAGCAGTGGCTCATTTGTATGTAGAGAAAGGCCGTAATGCCGTTTAAGTTCACAAATGTTCGCTAAATTGCCGACGAAAATGCAGAACACATCATCCATGACAACAATTGACCTGCAGTATTTTAGCTGATAAATTGGTTTCGATAATATTTAAGTAATATGAATTGCATTGCTATCAAAACAAGTCCCGTAGCTCAGTTGGTTAGAGCGTGGCGGTTCGAGCCCCGCCGGGACTAATATTTTTTTTTATTTTTTTTTCTTGAGAAGTCACTTCAGTTCGAGTTCATACTCTTTGGAGAAATCACTACAGTTTAACTTCATAATTTTTGGAGGTGGATATATATTAACATAAATGCACATATGTAGGAGTTACCTTGGCTGCAGAAGATTTTCACCATCATGGGATAAAGCCATAATATTTCCATTGGCAAGGTTATAAATTGATGAATCTGGATGCAATGATCGAAAAACTTCTGCAATTTCCCTGCGACACTTGCATGACGATGATGGAGATGCAGAACGAATCAAAGGAATGCTTAGTTCTTCAGGAGGTTTCCCAATAGATTTTTCAAAAACAGCCAACATCTTTCAGACAAAAATTTTCAACTCCAGAGCACGTTAAAGAAACTCTTTCCAAGTATATAACACTACCAATTTACTACCAATACATCAAGTACAGCTTCTGATGATGAACACTTAGTATATATCATTTACATAACTGAAATGATTATGCTAATCTACGCCGCCAATGCGACGTGGCAGTACTGGTATTTGGTTGGTTCTGCATGAGTAATGAGGTGGCCATTCTTAGGTTGTTTTCAATCTTCATACGTGTTAGTAGTAGAAAAGTTAATTTCTGGTACAGACAAACCCATACAGTTTCTTTTTTCTGTTTTTCTTCCGTTTAGTTCATTTCTTTCTGTCTTCTTTCTGTAAATAGAACAAGAAACTTGTGAAGATATTGTTATGCAAATGGTTATCCATATAGCTGACAACTGAACTAAATCTGAACCCATCCCTATTTAATTGCTATACCAATATGTTTGGAACTGGAGCTGGAACTGGTTTGATGATATAAGTGGTTCCCATTCTTGATAGCTTAGAACCAGAACATAAATCAAAAAAGCTGCCCAAATTAAGAAAACGAAACAAACGTACGCAAACTACTTCTACGAAGAATCTTTACTTTATTTCAAGATAAAATGGTAACTATCAATGTTAATGCATTATATAGAGCGTGAATTGTGAAAGAAGAAAGTAAATTTCCAGACCAGCAATAAGAGCAACCCAGGACACAACCAATGACGAAGAGCTGAGGAGAACTGTCACTAGAAAAGTGAGCCAAACTGAAAATGAAAGAGCTTAAGATTACTGCTTGCTGCCATTTCATCTTTGAAGAACAGAGAGATGTCAGCAAAAAACCTCTGTAAACAGTCTCTTCCAGCAAAGGTGTAATGAAGCAATAGAGAAAGAAAAATGCCATTTTAGCAATTGGGCCACTTGAAAGAATCTCCTTCTGCATTGGGTTGTTCACATCCTGATATTTAGAACAAAGAAGAAATGTTTAAAAGTGCATAATCAACAATGTATGTTTATCAAGTTTCACCTTGACATTTCACAAAAACAAAGGTGAAAAACAGAAAAAGGTTTGCCAAGATGATGCAGTAGGTTTTATTTTGGAAGTCCTTGATCAAGTCTGTAAGAACTCACAAGATATTCCATCTTCTTAAATCAACTAAGCATGATACAATGCATCAGTTCTGTTAATCATAGGAAAACAGGAAAATGCATACAAAGAAAATATATGCGCATTGGACTAACCTTGGGACCAATTAGAATGTCAGCGACAAATGATGTAAGAAAAACCAAGAAAATGAGAAATCCAATGCCTAAACATGATGCCTTCACCCAGTTCCTCTGCTTTGAAAACTCACTACTTTGGAAAAATAAATTTGCCAGCTTATAGTCTGTCTTTTTAGTGTACCTCAACAGTGCTAAAGTCCCAAATAACTCCATAGTTACAATCAAAAGTATTGACACTGCCTGCATAAAGTCAGCAAGTAAACCCAGCTTTAGTATCAAATAGAATACACCGATACCAGCAGTTTTTTAACCGGGGAAAGCTGATCATTTCTAGTTAAGATACATCTTGGTAAAACCTGTGGTTGCAGTAGGCCTCACCTCTATCTGTGGATCAAGAACTGGCTGCTGCAGTATCTGAGCAACTGCAGATAAACCCCCAAAACTTAGAGGAACGTGTAAGCTGAAGAAGTATAAACCCATTGTACTCCAAATACTGTCACCATCCCACGGAGTATCCAGCGATGACAACACAGAAAACTCCTACTAAATCCGTTTGCCAAAAATAAACAAAAACTAAGTCAAACAGTTGGTGGTTAAAATAAAACTCCTAAGGGAACATTTTACATCTTACTAGAATTAAAATCCATAACAGAATGAAAATCGTACGAACTGAAAACCAACAGAGGCATCACTCTGCGACAAAACTTGCTACTTCGGCTTGCAAAATACTTCGTGGCAGTTGTAAAACTGAGGTAAAGCCAATCATGTGGAATCCCGATTGTTCGTTGATGTCCACTTTGACAAGAAATTTTGAATTTGCCAACTACTCTGGATATTTAAGTTTCCTACATAATTATTTTAAACTGGGAGCTTTTTAGGTCTGGTTACACCAAGAAAGAAAATCTGTTCACACTTCGAACAGCCTGGCAGTGGCAGTCTTCTCACAATTGCTAGTAATTTAGCCGTGCATGATGAAAAAGCTTCATTTTTTTGATAGGTTAAGCTCTAAAAACTTGGAACACCCCCAATAAAACATATGCAAGACTGAAATGCAACAAAGAAATGCGGTGAAGAGGATTGGAGGATTGATTCACTCGGGAGTCGGGTTATAAACAGCAAAATATTGTTCCAATTTTAACTGCTTTTATTTTAGATCTGTCCTAGTCTCCTAGATCTAATGACGTAAAAGTTTGTTGTGCTGGTTCTGCTGCTAGTAATCCAGACAGAACTAGTGTTGTTGTCATCCTCAGTGATTATGTTTTCTATGTTCCGGGATATGTTTGTGTAACGGCCAAGAAACCTGCATTAACTACTTTGGATGTAACCCTATTATTTTTGGTGTTGACAAGGCTATCCTGCCTGGAGTGGAGCGAGCTATGGGTTACTTCTCACTCTTTGCAGGTAACTGATTGTTTCATGGTTAAATAAAATTCAAGGTTTCTCACTTCTAGTTCAGGAGCCATGTTCAACGAGAATTGAGAACCGCCATATCAATTCCTATCATGCTTATTGTGAAACAAGCTTTGATGCTTATGCTTTGCCTACTAGAGCGGTTCTTTTGGTTGACGAGGATGTTCATGAAGACCACCCCTATTTTTGGCCAATATTGAAATGAAAAATGTTTTACTTTCATAAATCTTATGACTGAGTGCCTACAGTTCCTAAAGTTTATGACGAGTGCCTAGAGTTCTCAGTGCATCCGAAAGGCAACCTCGACAAGCATTACATTTGCATTCTTACATTTCTAAGAGATACATATAATGTAAAGGAAACATTGAGGCGGTACCATTCCTACCGTGGCGGGTACTATTACATATAGGACAAACAGATCCTACCCTACCCTGATCGTCGAATCACCCAAATGGTACCGTCCGCTGCTAATCTTGGTACCCGCCCATATAAATCATGGAGAAATTGCTCAATCAAATCTATTTCTTTACATACATGGTTTCAAATTGATAAAAGCCCTAGTTTTGATATACCTACATACAAGATTACACAAAGTTTCTACGGAAGCAGTTGAAGAAGATTTCATAAAAGAAAAATAAACGTAAGCTGAAGTGCAAAACTAGGGTTTTGTTTTTCTTACCTCAATGATGTTTTCGACATTGTTGTACTCCTTTTTAGTGGATGAACACTTGAATGACGCTACTACTGGTTTTGTAATAATAAATTTGGTGGAGAAAACGGAGAAATCTAGTAAGTTATTAGTTGGAATAGTAGTAGGAAATGTCCTTTTTCTATAGATTTCTCTATTGATGATGATTTTATCAGGTGAAGTAGACGAACTCCCGAGTATCATCTCTCTTCACGGTATCTGGACTGTACTTCCGTAGAACAATAATAATACTGCTAGATATATTAGATAGGATTTGTCAGTGCGGACAACTAACAGTAACTATAGTATCCCAGCAATAACATTGGACCAACCTACATCCGCGTTCTAGGTGTTTTGTCTTGATGTAGCGCAAGACGACTGGCTTAGTTTAAGAAGGCTAGTATTGGTGTGGGCTTATGAACACTTCCCAACGTTGTTCACGGACTACCCCTTCTTGAAGATCAAAAACCTTTCTGAACCCGAGGAGCATAGAGCTAAGAGATACGAGTTCAACAATATTTCGAATCCCGGTAACAATCGTCGATTGACAAATATGAAATTGGCTCTGGACGCGATGACTACCAAAGAGGTTGTGTTCGACCCTTACAAGGAGGCTAGAGAGAACCACCAAATTTTGAGGTCTAATAACTTTAGAACGGACCGTTGTTCCACCCAAAGGGATACGCTATGGCTAATCCCCGACGTGTCATGCGGCAACTTGGATATAAGCAATTACCTTATCCTGAGACATGCTCTCTTGAAAGGTACGAAGTTGACCATTCTCTGAGCTTTTCAGCTAAGCTGAAGTTGAGCGTAGAGTATGATCCAACTCCAGAACCAACATGTTGGAGGGATAGGGAACCACGTCGTTTGGTAGATATTAGTAACTAGGAGCTTACGAAAAACGGTGATTAAGCTCATCCCGACTACATGTTTTATTACCTGCAAGAGTCACATCCTTTTGTCGTGCGCCCGTACGACGTCGAAGTTCCACCACAGAAAAACCCTCCCATTCCAACTCCTACAGAGGCACCACCTACAATGGCTGGACTTCAAAAGACCGTTGGATTGCTAGTAAGTATTGTTAATTGCTTAGTCAATTAATGTACACATAATCTTATATTAGCATATATATATACTAATTATGTGTTGGATGTATGAAACTAGCGACGTCGGCTTAGCAAGTTGAAGAAGATGTTTGGTTGCAAGTACGAAAAAGGAGAGGTGCTATCCCTTGAAGAAATGAAAGAATTCGAGGAAAAGCTTGATAAAATGGAAGACCCAAATGCAAAAGCTTTGTTCGGGGAAACGAGGAAGGTACTCGCCAAGAAGCAAAAGACCAAGTGATGAACTCTTTAGTTATGTTTCTTCATTTGGATGGTGGTTGTTACATTTTGAAAATTTTCGAACTTGTTTTTGTTTGTACCTCATGATGAACTCTTTAGTTGTTTAGTTTACTTTTGGTTTATGATACCTGGATTAAGAACATTTAAGCACAATTCAGTTGTTTGGTTTATATTGAAGATGTTTAGATTTCTAGAAAAATGTATTTTTTGTAAGTTTTCTTTACACCAAGGGCGCCGACATTGAAATGTTTAGGTTCAACAGCGCCGACATTGCTTCCGGAGTAGATAAGTAATTAAAATTCCATGCCGCAACTAATACCGGTATTGTATTTTTTTTCTAAAACTATGCCGGAAAGTGGGGATGAAAGGGTCCAAGTTCCTGTATAAAATTTGAACTGTACCGGCATAGAAATATTTATAGGAATCCATGCCGGAATTCTGATTTTTTTAAACTTGGATAGTTTTGCAGAAAATCGGCATGGTAAATAAGATATCTTTCCATGTCGGCACTGTGTAAACCCTTCAGAAATTATAACTACAATGCCAGGATTGATTATAAATCTGTTATGAATGCTCTTTTTATTTCGTTCCTAGATAATCTATTACATTATATTTGAAACTTTAAATTAAAACATATTAAAAAACACGAAACTTTAAATTAAAACATACTAAAAAACATGTGAATGGAGTATACTTTTGGTTTAAGATGATCTCATAATCTATTTCCATCCCTTTTCAACAATTACGTTTCGTTTGAGCCTTTCGTGAATATCTTAGAAAACATCGTCTGGGAGTTCGGTGTCAAGGATCATCTTCACTGGTTCATCTTCTCTTTCAACATATTCCTTTCCCTTCATATAACACCTATAACACCCATCAATAGGCTTGCATTAGTCTTTGTGTTTTTCTCTTCATTTCCGATAGTTCAACATCTTTGTCTAACCATTGAAACTCTTCGCGTTTTGGGTGATTCAAACACCTTAGAAAGATTCTTCCATTTTCAGCATCATCAATTTTTGCAATCCAAAACTGGCGTGTCCCATCACAGTTTCTACACGTCGAATAAATAAAAAGACAGTCCATGGCTAGATAAGAAGGTGACTTGAAAATTTGACAACTGTAATGATGACTTTGTAAGAGAAGATTATATTAGTGATACGTCCTAGTAGAGAAGATTTTAAATGTCCATATATTATTAGTAATGTTGAATCCACTTACTATGCAGGTAGAGCTTGATGGTGGTTTGCAAATATAGCTTGTTGATGAATCTCCCATCGCTTGTGAAGCTAGAACCGTGTTGCTTGATCTATTTTTGAGGCTTGCTTTCTTGAGAGAAGGATTTTTGCTATTTGGTGGGTGCTTTCTGTAAATTTTTCCAAAGGAATGGGGGGTATTATATAGAATGAAGCTCCAACGGTCTTATTTTTCAAAAAACTAGCCGTTTTTTTTTTGAAATTCCGAGATCAATGGTCGCATAAATATACTCAATGCCGGTATCGGATGCTGGAGTTGTATGTTGGTGTTGGAACTATGCCGGCATTCACTGCAGATTATGCCGAATCTCTGTAAAAAAAAATAATCAAGTACCGGCATGGATATTGAATAGTAATCAATACCGGAATCCGGTGCCGGCATTCTTTTCCATATTAACTTCAATGTCGGCATTCGCTAATTTCTAAAAAAACTAGTCGTTGAGGTTTTTCTCTATATAAAAAGAGCTAATACTTGAACCAAAACTCGTGTGTTCTTGAGACTCTTATGAAACCCTAAACCCTAGAAGAGTCATCTATAAATAGCTTAGTATAGAACCTATTCCCACATACAACAAATGGCATCGTTTGACTCCGAGGAAGATTTAGCAATCACCCAAGCATGGTATGCGGCAACTCGTCCTTCAACTATAAACAACAGTTCGGGGGATTCCATATAGTTGAAGATTTTTAACAAATTTACTCATGATTATGGGAACCCGAAAGGAAGAAATGCTCAACAAATCAAGCAATGACACGACATCATGGTGTGATTCCAAAAGTGATTGTAGTTGAAGTGGTAAAACGGATTCGTATCAGACTTATGAAGAAAACAATTTTTATAGATTTAAATTAAACAGGCAACTAAATAAAATAATTCAAAGTTTTGGAGAAAAATACCAAGACTAGGATTCCACCATTGACCAAATAAATAGTAAACTCTAAATAATATTCACGCAATTTTATCTTTAAAAATAATTCTAATATTTGCCTCAAATATATTCTTGAAGTAATAGTTGTAATCAAAGAGTATAAAACATCAAAAGTATTTAAAACCCAGCATGCTTCATCAAATTAATTCACAACTATTCAATAAGAACTAATATTTCAATTCAATCCCATGCAAATAATCAAATAATAATATTGCAAATAAATAGTAAAATTAGAATTATACCAATTAATGTGGAACAATGGCTTCCTCCGTCGCCTTGGCTAATGGGTTTATCTCCTCATCCCAAAAACATAATCATAAGATGTATCCATGGCTTAATAATGTGTTTTTATTGATGAAAATGGTGTAAAAAGAAGTTTGCAACGCTGTATAAATGTTACAGCGTCACTGTTACAAAGTTGAAAAGGCTGAAAATAAACGATACAAGCCTCTGCAATTGTAAAACAACGACAGTTGGGTGTTGAAATTAAGACTGCTGAAGAACGACGGACTCTGCGAGTCTGTTCTTCGTGTTCTTCAGGTTCTTCAATGGCAGCAGCAGCAGCAGCACCAATTCTCTGTAACTTCTTTGTTTCGGCTCTCCTGGACTCCAAACTTTTTCCTAAACTTTTCTAACCCTTCTTATGACTCGACCCAACCTTTTTATAACTCAACAGGGTCATCAAATCCCGATGAAATCTCCTCTTTTTCTTCTCTGAGGTTGAAACGATAATCAGTTCTGTTTTCTTTTTTTCACGTGCTGTTAGCTATATAATAGCTACCAAACTCTTCCCTAGACTTGAATAGGACCATGTACATGTTAATCCAGCGTCAAAGTCCTCCAGAAATCTCTCAAAAATCTTCTAAACTCGAAACAGAACACGTCTCTCTGTTGGGACTCCTCTCTCGGCCATTCCAGCCCAATTGGATGGGTCCAATCGATTGTACTGGGCTTGTTATTGTCTGGGAAGTTCATCCCAATCGATTTGCAGCATTGAATCTCCCTGAACAGCTCAAACAATTTGCTTCCAAAATCAACAGCGTGAAACCAAGTTTTCCCGCCTTTTTTTCAGATTTGAATTATGAAGATGACCTCCCCCTTATCCAGTTCGAGAGTCCCTTTAGTACATGCCCTGAAATGGGTGCCCATTATCCATAGTGAGAGTCCGAATAACACTTTCCCCTTGGGTGCAAATAGTAATTTTTCTGGGATATTTTCAACACTTTTTCAGGGTTCCTCCGGGGTATTTCTGGGGTGCTTCCAACATACTTCTGGGGTGCTTCTGGTACGTTATCTACGGAGGTTCAAATGCCACATTTTGAGCCAATTTCCCCGCAAAATCTTATTTCTCCAAAAACACCTACAAAGACATAAAATAACCAAATAAGTACAAAATCGAGCACTAACAAT
The DNA here is from genome assembly GCF_003573695.1 of Papaver somniferum. NCBI lineage: Eukaryota > Viridiplantae > Streptophyta > Magnoliopsida > Ranunculales > Papaveraceae > Papaver > Papaver somniferum. The sequence continues at coordinate 164,650,514 of NC_039358.1, read as the reverse complement.
ATAAACAATTGGGACAAATTAGACACATAAATGCGTCTATCAAATACCGCCAAACTTATTATTTGCTAGTCCCGAGCAAATCAAAACTACAAAATAAAATCCTAACTCACTGTCGCAGGCATCGTCGATTGCATTTAGCGTATGCAATAAGCCTTTAAACCCCTAGGTGGCCCTAGTGGCCGAGTTATAGTCTCGGGAGGGCTTACCAGAGATATACCCACAAAACCTGTACTCCAGACCTTAGATATCTACGCAGAACCTTGGAAGGCACTAAAGAATCTCCTTGGTTGGCATACTTATTGACTACAGGAAGAAGTACCCTGATGCGAAATTCCAATTGCTGTACACAAGTTTGCACTCAAGCATACTAAAATTCATATAAAGTGACAGAGCTCTACTCAGATAGTTGCACTATGGACATCATATTCGGAGTCAAAACTAATCACATGGATAGATCAAGAAGATGGATATAGAAAAAATGTATGGTTTTGATGTTTACTAAGTGAACGGTGTTTCCCATATCTGTCTGAAGGCCTCCGCCAAAATGAACCTATCCTAATGGATTGAGATACTAGTCTGACTAATATCAACACACTGGCATATACAAGGGTACCAGTGGTCGATAACCTAACTCTAGGTCAACACAACTGGCATATACAAGGGTACCAGTGGTCGACTTTATTGAATTTATTCCTTTTGGTCAAATGGTCTGGTCTCAATATTTTCTCTTTTTTTTTTTCTACTTTTTGGTAACTACCATTTGTTTTCTTTTTTTCATCTCTTTTCTCTTTTTCTTTTTCAACTTTTTTTTTTTTCATTGTATCTCAATCACTCTAATTCACCCTAACATTGGTAACAACTTGAATCATGGGCCCCACCTATCACTTAGAGAAACATAGTTTAAAAATAAAATAAAATAAAAATAGAAGTGAAAAGGACTCAACGAGATATGGTGAAACTATCATGTTATTTCTAACACCTGAGCTCTGTGCTTTTATGAATAGACTCTTCTAGATGTTGCCATCTAATCATATTGGTTCTTCAACTCCTACAACCAAAATGCTTCCATCCACTTAGATTAGTTAGTGCAATCCTCAATAGGCATAATTTCTAAGATCTGGAGTTTATTTATTGCAACTAAAAGCCAAAAAGTGTTTCTTCCCCACCCCCAAACTTAAATCTAACATTGTCCTCAATGTTTCTACTTACGAAATTAAAGCACATACAAGGAGAAAATGTTACCACTGGAGGGAAAAGAAATAAGGAAGGATATTACCGTATCACAAGAACGCGGGAGCCTCCCAGTAAATGCTAAATTTATAGTCATTAGCTAGACATCAAATACCTCAAAAAGAATTTTCACCTTCCAAAGTCGTATACCAATAGTCGAAACAATTGTGGGTCCATAAGACCAAATAGAACTGCCACTAATAGGAGACAAATGGTCAAGATCAGAAAAATGAGCAGAAAGAGCACAACCTGATCTAAAGTTTCTCGCAAGAAAATTGGATTTATCTGGAGTGCCCAATTGGGCTTCATATGAGTGTCTCGGCAAACAGATTCATCCGAAAAACGGGTCTCTAACATATGGATTTTCTCCTGGAAAGTATCAGGCGGATCAGGTTGTGGAGTCTGAATAGACTCAAGCGATATCTCTGATGCACTAGGCTTGAGTCCCAAGTTAGGGACTTCTACTGGGGATAATTGACAAACTCTACCCCCAAATTTGGGGTAATCAATATTCTCCGTAAGACCTTTAACTATGGCTTGAATTTCCGGATCCGGAGAGTATTTAAAATACTCTAGAGCTTCTTCTAGTTCACTACCCCCAAACTTAGAGTTTTGGGTGTCTCTAGATAAACTAGTCACAATATTCCTAATTTCTAGACCATCCGGTTCCTGAAAAAGGTCAATTGATTTCTCTGAGTTATAATCAGGTGGTTCATCCTCTACTTGCTTCATAGCTGCTATGGTCCACTCTAAAACTTCCTTATTTTCTTGAAGCATGGTCTCTGGCCTATTCTCCTGATCACTATCCAAATCGGAAGTTATAGGCAAAATCTCAGATGGGCCTACAAATGCATAATTGGGGTCCAACTTAGGAGGATCTTTAGGCTCTTCGAAATAAGGGCTTAAGGTAGATTCGGTAGCTAGTAATGGTTCAAACCTAGATTTCCATCTATCGGTATCTAACATAGGAATAGAATCCAACAGAGCATTTACTTGTTCAATGTTTCTATCATCGTCGAAATCCATGCTAAAACGGGCTAGACAACTCTCTAATGGATCTTCCGATTCGGTGTTTGGTACAGACTTCGGAACTAAGGTTCCTATCATGTTGACCTCTTCAATGCACGTGTCATCTAGCTCAGAATGTAGCTTATTGACATTAAAAATATTCAACTCAATAGTCATATTACCAAAAGATAGATTCATAATACCATTTCGACAGTTTATGATCGCATTAGATGTGGCTAAAAACGGGCGACCTAAAATCACTGGTATTTGGTTCTCTGGGTCTGGGACAGGTTGGGTATCTAGGATAATAAAATCCACTGGATAAATAAACTTGTCAACCTCTATGAGAACATCCTCGATGACACCACGAGGAATTTTAACGGACCTATCAGCTAACTGAAGTGTTATCTGGGTAGGTTTCATCTCACCAAGTCCTAGCTTAAGGTACACATGGTATGGCAGTAAGTTCACACTGGCTCCTAAGTCAAGCAACGCTTTCTCAACACGGTACTTACCTATTGTCAAGAAATGGTAGGGGACCCTGGGTCTTTATACTTAGGAGTATGGTATTCTGAATAATAGAACTCACATGACTAGCTATGAAGGCTTTCTTCTGGACACTGAGCTTACGCTTTCGCGTACACAAGTCCTTAAGGAACTTGGCATAAGAGGGAATCTGCCTAATTGCATCTAATAATGGAAGGTTGATATTAACCTGCTTAAAAACCTCCAATATATCATTAAAGTTGGACTCCCTCTTAGTCGGAACTAGCAGCTGGGGAAACGGGGCTCTGGGAACAAAGCCGGGCTTAACAGGACCCTCATTGGTCTCTTTGGAGACTCTATCAGTCTCCTCATTTTCTGGCTCAGCAGGGTGAACTACAGCATGTTCACTATCAGGCATGGCAACCTTGTTGTCAACTTTCTTTCCACTCCTAAGGGTTGTGACAGCATTCACATGATTGTACGATTTCTCTCCTTTGGGGTTAGGATCAGTATACTAGGGAACCTTCCATTTCTCTCTCACTTATAAACTTAGCTATTTGTCCTACTTGAAGTTCTAATTTGGCAAGACTCTGGGAATTATTCTTCAATTCTTGCCTAGTTTCTTGTTGAAAGCTCATGTGGTTCTTTGTTAGCATTTCATGGTTATTTGCTAACATAGTGAGAGTATCCTCTAAGGTAGAGATCTTTTTCTCGGAAGTGTTCTGAAACTGGGTTTGACCTGAAGAGTTCTTAAAACCAAAACCTGGGGGAGGCTGAGAATTGCTAGACTGGCCTTGACTCTGGCCCTTAGACCAAGAGAAATTAGGATGGTTTCTCCAACCAGGGTTGTAGGTTTCTGAGTATGGGTCAAACTTCTGACGGTTCTCAAACCTAGCATTGTTATAGACAGCATGGGCTTGCTCTTCACTAACCTGACCTTCCCAAAATGAATTATCGGGCTCTATTCCACAACTAGAGACTTGAGAGGCTCTATTAGGTTCAACAAGGGACCTATTTTTAGACTGCCCATTTCCAAAGCTTCTAACCTTCTAGATAAAGCAGCAAACTTAGCATCTGACCAAAACTCGTATCTACCATATTGGTGCTACTTCTATTGACCAAGAGTCTTTTAGGGGGTTCAACACAAGATTCCCACTGTTGGGATTTTTCAGCGATAGCTCCTAAGAAGGTAAAAGCATCATCAGCATTTTTACTAGTGAACTCACCAGCGCACATAGACTCAACCATGGCTTTGGTCGAATAGTCTAAACCATCATAAATAATCTGTACGAGTTTCATATTATCAAATCCATGGTGAGGACACTGAGATAGGAGATCATTGAATCGCTCTAAAAACCTATAAAGAGACTCTCCCTCTTGTTGCACACTAGCACTAATTTTCTGCCTAACAGCTGCAGTTTTATGCTTAGGGTAGAATTTCATATAGAAGGCAGCGATAAGTTCCTGCCATGTTTCTAGATTCAGACGGTAGGTTGTTCAGCCAGGTCTTGGCTTTATCTCTCAAGGAAAAGGGAAACATTTAAGTTTCAAGACTTCATCAGTAAGGTTTTATCTAATTGTCCCACAATTTCCTCAAAGTCCCTAATATGAAAATAAGGGTTCTCATCATCTTTTCCTAAGAATATAGGGATCATCTGAAGAATACTAGGTTTTATCTCGAAATTAGCCGTAGTGGCTGGCAATTTAATGCATGAAGCTCGGTTGGTCCTAGTTGGGAACATGTAATCTTTCAAAGTTGCCATCGTTGGCACAACTGGAGTACTAGGGGTACTTTCCTCACAGAGATATTCTCAAAACTGAAGTTTCCAAAAACAGGGCTCTCCAAAGAAGAGTCTTCGAGCTCCCTGCTTAAATCAGAAGAACTACTAGGTTTTTCGCTAATCAATCGACCTAGAGTATCTCTTTTCCAAGCCCTATTAACAAAATCGGGCATACACTAAAAAGAATTCAAAAAGAAATAAAAATCCTAACAGGAAGGTTCTAGCAATCACACAGCAGGCTGACTCGACTTTACCACAGCAAACCTAAAGATTTCTAGCAAACAACAAGCATGATGGCTCCACTTAGATTGTTTCTAGACCAGCTTCTAATCCTTCGAAAGGGAATTCGTTACAATTTAAGCAAACCCCTCTGGAATCAATCCGAGTTAAAGCAAGTTGAATCGAGGCGAGGGAAGCTCAGTGGAGCTTTGATACCCAAAACCTCACCGATCCAATGCGGCGCAGTCACGCATTCAACTCGCAGAAACCGTCAAGAACTTCGAGGTGTGCTTAAAAGAGTAACCAATATTTTTCGAATGATTGTCCTGTTAAGCTCGATACCCTATAGGTCTCTTTCTAGTCCAAATTTTAGGCTTAGGTTCGCTTTAGGTTTCGTTTTCCTAAGGCGGGCAAGAAGGGAGCGGTGATGAAATCCGAACCCTTATCTTATATGGTCCAGTCCTTGCCCTTTACTAGGAATTTAAAAACAGTCCATATTCAAGTCCTCAGCATATTTCACCTTAAGGAGTCCAGTAACCCGCTTGCAGGAGATTCGCGGGTGTTTAGAATTTTACCTCCCGTACCAGACGGGCGAAGAACCGCTGAAGTCGACTCGGGCCACGACTCCTATGTCGTGTGCGAACCCGAGGGGCCGGTGATATTGTAATCCGTCCTTCCCTGCAAACAGTTTGATTTAAGGATACCCTTCCGTAGGGTTTAAAAATAAAAATGTCCCAAAATTAATGTCCAAAGTCCATAAAAAAAAATACAAAAGAAAAGAAAGTCTAAAAAATAAAAATGTCTCTCTTTTTTTTTCTTTTTTTCAAAAAATAAATAAAATTCTTCTTTTTTGCTCCTTTGCTTTGCTTTTACTCCAAGTCTTTAAATGTCACCAAACTTTGGAAAAAATTCTTTCGCTCCAACTTCAAAATCTGAAAGAAAAACAAAAAAAAAAACAAAAACGTAAAGAAGAACAAATAAATAAAAAAAAAAATCTAAAAAAATGCTAACTAAACACAGGTCCGCGTCGGCGGCGCCAAAAATTTGATGTGATTCAAAAGTGATTGTAGTTGAAGTGGTTAAAACGGATTCGTTCAGACTTGTGAAGAAAACAATTTTTATAGATTTAAATTAAACAGGCAACTAAATAAAATAATTCAAAGTTTTGGAGAAAAATACCAAGACTAGGATTCCACCATTGACCAAATAAATAGTAAACTCTAAATAATATTCATGCAATTTTATCTTTAAAAATAATTCTAATATTTGCCTCAAATATTTGAAGTAATAGTTGTAATCAAAAGTATAAAACATCAAAAGTATTTAAAACCCAGCATGCTTCATCAAATTAATTCACAACTATTCAATAAAACTAATATTTCAATTCAATTCCATGCAAATAATCAAATAATAATATTGCAAATAAATATAAAATTAGAATTATACCAATTAATGTGGAACAATGGCTTCCTCCGTCGCCTTGGCTAATGGGTTTAGCTCCTCATCCCAAAACATAATCATAAGATGTATCCATGGCTTAAAATGTGTTTTATTGATGAAAATGGTGTAAAAGAAGTTTGCAACGCTGTATAAATGTTACAGCGTCACTGTTACAAAGTTGAAAAGGCTGAAAATAAACGATACAAGCCTCTGCAATTGTAAAACAACGACAGTTGGGTGTTGAAATTAAGACTGCTGAAGAACGACGGACTCTGCGAGTCTGTTCTTCGTCGTTCTTCAGGTTCTTCAATGGCAGCAGCAGCAGCACCAATTCTCTGTAACTTCTTTGTTTCGGCTCTCCTGGACTCCAAACTTTTCCTAAACTTTTCTAACCCTTCTTATGACTCGACCCAACCTTTTTATAACTCAACAGGGTCATCAAATCCCGATGAAATCTCCTCTTTTTCTTCTCTGAGGTTGAAACGATAATCAGTTCTGTTTTCTTTTATTCACGTGCTGTTAGCTATATAATAGCTACCAAACTCTTCCCTAGACTTGAATAGGACCATGTACATGTTAATCCAGCGTCAAAGTCCTCCAGAAATCTCTCAAAAATCTTCTAAACTCGAAACAGAACACGTCTCTCTGTTGGGACTCCTCTCTCGGCCATTCCAGCCCAATTGGATGGGTCCAATCGATTGTACTGGGCTTGTTATTGTCTGGGAAGTTCATCCCAATCGATTTGCAGCATTGAATCTCCCTGAACAGCTCAAAAAATTTGCTTCCAAAATCAACAGCGTGAAACCAAGTTTTCCCGCCTTTTTTTTCCAGATTTGAATTATGAAGATGACCTCCCCCTTATCCAGTTCGAGAGTCCCTTTAGTACATGCCCTGAAATGGGTGCCCCTTATCCATAGTGAGAGTCTGAATAACACTTTCCCCTTGGGTGCAAATAGTAATTTTTCTGGGATATTTTCAAAACTTTTTCAGGGTTCCTCCGGGGTATTTCTGGGGTGCTTCCAACATACTTCTGGGGTGCTTCTGGTACGTTATCTACGGAGGTTCAAATGCCACATTTTGAGCCAATTTCGCCGCAAAAGCTTATTTCTCCAAAAACACCTACAAAGACATAAAATAACCAAATAAGTACAAAATCGAGCACTAACAATATAAACAATTGGGACAAATTAGACACATAAATGCGTCTATCACATCATCCTAGATGCGGTGGTTGAGTTTCTAAAAATCAAACACCGGATTGCGCACGCTACCCACAATAGAATGTCCCTTCAATAACTCGTAAGTATCTTTATGATTAATTCGACATAATCCACTATTTTCAATTTTTATGTAACAAACTAAGTTTGTGTTTTTTTTTGTAGCATGAAGCCGTGAAAGCGCGTTACTTACATGAAAAGGGGGAAGCATTCGTGTTTGATGAAAACGTGAACCACATGGTAACCAAAGTCACGGAGTACCACCAGCTGGGTGAATCGGAGACGGATTCTTTGTAAGAAGATTGATAAGTTTAGTGGTTTATGGTTAGGTTTTTAGGGTAGTTTTTGGTAAGGTTTTGTGGGTAGATCTCTATGTAAACCCTCACGAGACTATAACTCGTCCACTTTGGTCACCAAGTGTTCAAAGGATTGATGCACGTGCTAAGTGTATCCGTGCTTCCTGCGACAAGGATTACATTTGAAATAAATTATAGTTCCGGCATACTATGTTAACATAATTCAATGCCGTTACCGCGTCGGCGTAGATATTATATATAACCCAATGCCGGGATAGAGTGTCAAAATGTTATGGTTTTTTTGTACAATAAACCTTATTCTGACATTGATTTTATATACGACTACATGCCGGCATTGGTTGCCGGCATTCTCTTAAGCCATAGTTCAATGTCGGTATTTAACATTCAATGCCCAACGACTATTTTTTTAAACCATAAACCAGTAAAGGCAACTGCCGGCATGTATGTTAGGTTACTGACAATGCCGGAATGATAAAGTGGAAAAAGAGCCGTTGTGTCCTCATCTATTTAAAGCAATGGATACACCCATTGCACTTGATACCTCAAAAAAAAAAAAGTAACCTCCAACACATATATCCAATGGCAAATCCATCACCAAATACCGATTTCATCATCGCCATGGAAAACTTAAGAAGAACAAACTATCCACTCTGATAGGAAATCAATTATCATCCACCACCAACTTAATTGCCATTATACAAGAAAAACTTATAAGGAAGGAAGAAACCACCAAGTCAATTGCCGCAATGGAAGAAGAGATACTTAAAAGGAAAAGAGAAGAAGAAGAAGAAGAAGAAGAAGAAGAAGAAGAAGAGGCATCAATAGAACCAAAATATCGCAAAGAAACTAAAGAAATATACGAACGTGTAAAACAAGCGAAGATAGAAGCGGATATTGAGGAAGAAACCGAATGGATTAAAGTTTTTACATAGTATCGGATCTCCCGGAAGATCACCGCCCTTTAAACCTTTTTTGGGGTCTTGTTAGTTGTGGTCCTTATATGCCGAAGTTTGAGGATGGTAAGTGCAAGAAACGCAAAATGGATTACGGGGATGAGTTTGTATTGAATCGAACAATTGCGCTCATAAAATTATATCGCAAATACAACGAGTTTCTCGCAAGATACAAAGGGAATAGGTTTCAAGCTCATGACGCATATACCAAGTGGAGAAAAGAGTCTTTTAGACATTTCGAAACTGCTTTGTTTATTGAATCTTGTTCCAAGAAATGATGTAAGTTGAAATTATCTTAAGATCTTTCATTTTATGTGGAACGTTGTCTATGTGTTTAATGTTTTTAAGTTTATTTCCGTAAGATTAATATGGAGGCCAGTTTGGGTCAGCTTGCTTGCTTAAACCTTTGGTGCCTACTTTTTTTGGTGGTTCGTAAGACGACATTGAAAAATAACCAAAGACTATACCGATACAAATTCCGGCATTGAATTGTGATCATCATACAATGCCGGTATCCTGGACTCAATTTAAAATGATCGTCAGAAAGCCGACATTGAATAATAACCAAAAACAATACTGGCACATGTGGTGGCGTTGAAGTGTGATCAACTTACAATGACGGTATCCTGGACTCAATTTAAACTTAGTGTCATAATGCCGGCACTGAATTGTACCATATTTCACGCTGACATTCTGACGGTTACAAAATCCTAAGTTATGTGGAGGTTACAAACTCCTTTATCCCACTGTTGATGGTGGTTTTTAGCTTAGGGTTAAAATCGTAAAACCTTACATCAGATGTGACGTCACTCTGCAAGGAAGCGGTGCTGCGAGTACTAACCTCTCCACCGACATATTTATTGAGCCGCTCAATACACTTTTATCCATAACACTCTGTAAATTTCGGCACCTCGCCAATACGAGACTCACTGAGTACTTTCATGTGTTATGTTCCCCAGCAGAACCCTTAATCGGTATGGCATGACGGATTTATGTTCACTCGCAGCGGAGTAGCATGAACCTCCAAATACCAAAGTTAAGGCCATTGGACAAAATGCTCAGACAGAAAGCACACTGCATTCTGTAGATAAAGATTTTTGTATGGCAGCATACAAAATCCAGCTAATTATTGTGATAACTCGCAAAGAAATCATAAACCCAACTAATTTGCAAATTAGGGTTTCACGCCCCACGCAGTATACCGGACCCCGTTGGTCGAAACCATGCTTAAACAAGCTGGGAAACCGAATCCTCCACAGCGCGCTAAAAGTGCGGCCGCGCCCTAGCATACCGGCCCTCTTTCCGTCGACCAATCAGGTCGCTTCAAGTCCTCCACCGCGCGTTGGAAGTATGGCCACGCCCTATCATGCTGGCCCCACTTCCCGTCAACCAATCGGGTTGCTCCAAAACTTGACACAGCCTCAAAAAGGTCGCCATACTAAGTTGGCTTCCCAAAACACGCTAGCTTCCCAAAAAACGCCAGCATGCGGCACGCGCATGCCGCACATGTCAGGCGCGCATGCCAGACGCGCTTTCCAGATGATAGACGCATTTATGTGTCTAATATATCTCATTTGTATATACCGTTAGTGCCCATTTTTATACTTATTATGGTGTTTTATTTATTTATATGTGTTTTTGGAAAAATAATCTTTTGAGGCAAAATTGGTTTAAAATGCGGCGTTTGGAGCTCCGTTGATAGCGCACCAGAAGTACCCCAGAAGTGCACCGTAAACATCCCAGAAATGTCCTGGAAGAACCCAGAAAAATTACTATTTCCATCCCAATTGCTAAAGGGACACCCGTACAGGATTAAGGGGAGGACACTTTTCTTCTCATAATTCAAATTTTGGAAAAAGGCGGGAAAATATTTCTTCTCACTGGCAGTTGGGTCGATCGATTTTTGGAGGGGTTAGAGTTCGATTAAACCTCTGATTTTCAATGGGTATTTGTGATATGGATAGAGGAAGACATTTTGGGTGTTAGGATCGATCATAATTGGCTGGAATCATCGCAATCAAGAAATCAGGAAGCACGTTCAAGAAATGAATATCACAAGATCACATCAAATTTAGACGTGTACTCATGTGTTTGGAGAGTGTTGAATCAATTCTACAGCGTGTAAGATCATGTTTGGAGTGTTTATACATCATTTCAGCGCGTGGAGATCTAATTAAAGGAAGAAAATATCCAAAAAATATTTTCTCTTTAAGCCGAGTAAAGAGAAAATTATCTTGAGTTATGGCGTGATTAAATGAGGCTGAGGAGTATAAATAGATTTCTGGTATCACAGAGAATGGGTGTCGAGAGTTTGGGGTCGAGAGAAGGTCCAGAGAAGCAGAAATCAAGAGTTGATGAAACTCTGTTTCTGCTGCTGCTGATGATGAAGAACACCAAGAACACGAAGAACAGACTCGCAAGGACAGTGGTTTATCAACAATGTCTAAGACGCACAACCGTGGGTCGCAGTGCAGTCTAAACATCAGCAGCACTTGTTTTTTATCGTTCATTCTGTGACGCATTTTGTGCGTCGCAGATTACAGTTTTACACCATTTTCTCTTCTTCTCTTCATTGTAAACACCATTTGAGCAATAAATAAATATTTTGAGCGTGTTTTTATCATGATGAGCTAAAACCCAACACTGGGACGACGGAGGAGGGTGAATTTCATACACGGGTAAATTTATTTTATTCTTTTTTTATGACTTTTGCATTAATTTAAAATTGAAATATGATTTGAATTAATTGGTTGTTATTTAATTTGATGATGTATGCTTAGCTTAGGTGTTTTGATACATCATGCTTAGGACTTACAATCGATGTTTTGAGAATCTATCTTGGCAAAATCAGAGTCCATGTTAATTTTATTGAGTTTTAAATTGTCAAAGAATTTATGAATGAACTCTGTGTAGTGAATTCGGCCAAATCCTTAGTCCCAGTACCTCTCGCCCATTGTTAATATTTTTGTATATATATTTTTATTAAATCTAAAAATTTCATTTCCTTCACAAGTCTGAAACGAATCCTATTTACAACAATGACTCTCAAAAACTTTAATCATTTTGGCGCAGCCAACGCGGATTTGTGCTTAGGTACAATTTTTAGGTTTTTATTATTTTTTATTATTCCATTTGTTCTTTTTACGTCTCTTTGGTTGTGTCTTTGTATTACAGGTTTGAAGTTGGATACTAAAGACCTTGGAATCAAAGCTTAAAGCTAAAAGAGAAGGAAAAAAGACAAAGCAAAAAAAAAAAAAAAAGAAAAAAAAAGAAAAAAAAAGAGAGAATTATTTATTTTTTATTTTTTAGAGACTTTCCATTTTTTTTTTGTAATTATTATTATTATTTTTTGTATTTCTTTCCATTGGACTGGACTTTGGACAATTAATTTTAATTTTAAACCCTACGGAAGGGTTATATATATAAAAAAAAAATGCAGGGAAGGACGACGATTACAATATCGTCTCGGCCCCTCGGGTTCGTACATGACATATGAGTCGTGGCCCGAGTCGACTTCAACGGTTCATCCCCCGTCTGGTACGGGAGGTAAGTCCATCGAAACACTCACGAATCTGCTGTAAGCGAGTTACTGTATTCCTTAAGGTGATTCATTGATTGAGGACGAATTTGGACTGTTTTTAAATTCCTAGTAAAGGGCAAGGCCTGACCAATACAAGATAAGGGTTCGGATTTCATCACCGCTCCCTTCTTGCCCGCCTTAGGTAAACGAAACCTAACGCGAACTCAAGCTTAAAATTTGATTAGAACGAGACCGATAGGGTAACGAGCTTGGTAGGAAAATCTTTCGAAAAATATTGGTTACTCTTTTAAGCATACTTCAAAGTTCTTGATGGTTTCTGTAAGTTGAATGCGTGACTGCGCCGCCTTGTAATACCAGTGAGGCTTTGGGTATCAAAGCTCCACTGAGCTTCCCTCGCCTCGATTCAACTTACATTAGCTCGGATTGATTCCAGAAGGGTGTGCTCAAATTGTAACGAATTCCTTTTCGAAGGAATAGAAGATGGTCTAGAAAACAATCTAAGTGGAGCCATCATGCTTTTTGTTTGCTAGATTCTATAGGTTTGATTTGGTCGAGTCAGCCTTGTTTGTGATTGTGTAGAATTCCCTTGCAATTAAGAATGTCGAACTGGTATGATAGAAGCCAATACAATGAGTATCGACCTGAATTTGAATATGGACATCATCCTTTTTATGACCATGGTGGGAATAGTAGTTGGGAATGCCAACCTTTTCAAGGTTATGGTTCATACCATGGTGAGCCCAATTACTATCCACACGCGAATTGGTCTTACGAGCAAGAAAATCAGGAACACTGTAGTACTGGTTACTCGTTTTTGGAAACTAGTCCTGATTATGATATTTCTGAACCTGTTCCATCTCTAGAAGAGACCCAACAACGGATTAAAAGGACGTATAAACGTTTAGTTGCAATGAATAGTTCAAAAGAAGAGTGTACACGATATTCTGAGATGATAAACGAGAGTAGTGAACGTATAAGTGTTATGCTCAGTGAAATTCAGGCACGTCTAGAGGCAGAAAATGAACAGTTATCTAATGCTGCTCGAAATGATCTAAATTTCCAAAATAGTGTTTCTAATTCTACCCTTGATATCAATAGCGAATATTGGCCTAATTTAGAGGACGAGGTTAGAATAAAAGACACTACTTATTTAGATAAGGTTCAATCATCTTCGTACTATTATGATGAGGATAATAGTAATGAAGAATCTAAAATGTGTAGGCATAGTGATCAGGAATCTATTAATCCAATTGAGATTTATAATGATTCTAGTTCAAATCCAAATAATTTTTTATGATTATTCACCTATTCAAGACGAGGATTTGATTAGGGATACCACCGTTTTAGACGATGTAGTTTTTCCTTTTGATTACGAAGCCGATAATGCTTTAGAGGAACGGGTTTATTCCGAAAATGCTGTTTTAGAGTCTAGCGACTTAGAAAAAATAGTCTTAGACGAAGAAAATGAACTCGTAGAGCTATTAAATCTGAGTAAGGATGCGTCGCTTGAGTATAACCTCGAAGGAGCAATTGACTATTTTCAGGATTCCAATGATCTAGAAATTAGGGAGATTGTAACTAGTCTATCTAGAGACACTGAAAACTCTAAGTTTGGGGGTGATTATCACCTTCCTAGTGCCTTACCTTTAACTCTCAGAAAGTCCCTTCACTTAGGACTTGATATCTCTGCCTCGACAATTTTACAAGATTACCTTCATACTCGTTTTCCCGAACCTAATGATGTCCAGGAAGAAGTTCAGTCGTTAGAAACCCATCCTCTGGTTGATGTGGTTTGCCCAGGCTATGATACCCATATTGACTTTGTTTTCCCACCAAATAGTTTTCTTCCAAATGTGGGAACATTTATATTTCAAATGTGTCGAATATTAAGTTGTGAGACTAAACCTAAATGCTTTAGGAAATTAGAATCGACACATTTGCTTAAGAGTGACCACTACTCTCATTGTGGTCAATTTTGTAAGTCAAATCTTATTGACTTAGAGGATCCTCAGTTATTTAGGTTATTATTGTGCGCTTCTAAGATCATATTTGAGTTTTTCCAGACTCTAGGACCTAATGATTCGGATCCCACCTATGAAGAAACGCAACCAATGAAAATATTTTATTTAGACCCTTTCTTAGAACCTGAACCTGAACCACAATTAGATATAAATTTCTTAATCAGGAAACTAAGTAAGGGCATGCTAGTATCGTTCACTTTCTTGGTTCATTACAGTTTCCTTTGGTCAGCTCTATTTAGTTTTGAAGACCCACAGTTATTTCGACTGTTACTTTATGGTTCGAGTTGACTAATCCTTTCCTAAGTCTGGTTGAAGACTTTAAACTTAGCAGTTCTTGGGAGGTATCCCATGCTCATGCAACACGGTAATATCTTTCCTTAACTCTTTCGCTTCAAATGGTAACAATTTCTCCTTGTTCATGCTTTTAGTTTCATCTTTAGAACATTGAGGACAATGTTAGATTTAAGTTTGGGGGTATGGGAGAAACTTTTTAGTTGCATTTTTGAAACTTCTAGCGTCACATGGTATCCGGTTAGCTAAGTTTACATACTGTTTCTCACCGAAAAGATAGAAATTGGAATGCTAGGGATAACAACTTATTGAGACATTAGAGAAAAAGACATTGAGATCCTTGAAATTCAGGAGAGAACTTGTTCCTTTTAGAGGGTAACCGTGATGGACCTAACCATACATGATGGAAAGGCAAGTAGGTCAGGGAAATGCCAGAAATACAAAGCAACCTCACAATGTAGTCTTAGTTACTGGATTGCGACTCTCTCTCAGTAGAAACTTATCATCATCAACAAGCGGAGCGACATCAAAATCTATGAAGAAAGTAAAAACGTTTTAGGTTTAAAAGCAACAATAGAAGAGAATAATTCAAAAATCAAAGTTGAAGTTATAAGAGCAAATGATATAAGTTGTTAGAATCCATGATACCAATACATCACAAGTTGCGAAGATCCAAGTTTTGAAAGTCCTCCTCTCATGGCCATGTAAATTTTTGTCTTGTAATTTTTTGTTCATAAAAAAAAAAAAAAAAATGAAACATCATTACGTTCTTTTTGTTCAATAAGGCCATAGGGAAGAAGAAATTTATAAGTCAAGCAAGAAATCGAAGAGAAGAGTTAATTATCAAGGTTCTATGAGGTTCGAGAGTTTATCATCAACAGTTGAAGACCGAAGAAGGTGTTGTTTCTACTGAGCACTGTGAGAGAGTCGAAGAAAGATGCATTTTGGTTGCTTTGTTAGTCTGCTTTCAATCTGGCACAAGATCTTTCTAGCACTGGTTTAACTCATCACACGTAATTAGTCTAGCTGTGTAGCAGATGTCCCTCTCATTTTTATCTCTCTCCTAATCTTATTCAGCTGTAAAGCAGTGGACGCATCTTACAATGTTTATCTAGTTGTGTAGCGGATATCTCTTTATCTAGCAGTCGTGTGGATGTGTCTCCCCTTTTCTTCAGTCAGCTTTAGAGCTGACACCTTTAATTTCTCTGGCATTCTACTTACTTGGAGATAGGTTGAGAATATGTATGTCCTCATAGCTCTTTGGATACTTGTGACCAATTAGGAGTAAAGGTTTTGTGGGTACACCTATGGTAAACCCTCCGGAGACAACACTCCGCCTCTAGGGCCACCTAGCGGTTTAACGGCCTGCTGCACGTGCTAAGTGTAGTCTTTTTATCTTTTCAAAAATAAATTTTGCTCGAGGACTAGCAAATAATAAGTTTGGGGGTATTTGATAGACACATTTATGTGTCTAATATATCTCATTTGTATATACTGTTAGTGCCGATTTTTATACTTATTATGGTGTTTTATTTATTTATAGGTGTTTTTGGAAAAATAATCTTTTGAGGCGAAATTGGTTTAAAATGCGGCGTTTGGAGCTCCGTTGATAGCGCACCGGAAGCACCTCAGAAGTGCACCGGAAACATCCCAGAAATGTCCTGGAAGAACCCAGAAAAATTACTATTTCCACCCCAATTGCTAAAGGGACACCCGTACAGGATTGGGGGAGGACACTTTTCTTCTCATAATTCAAATTTTGGAAAAAGGCGGGAAAATATTTCTTCTCACTGGCAGTTGGGTCGATCGATTTTTGGAGGGGTTAGAGTTCGATTAAACCTCTGATTTTCAATGGGTATTTGTGATATGGATAGAGGAAGACATTTTGGGTGTTAGGATCGATCATAATTGGCTGGAATCATCGCAATCAAGAAATCAGGAAGCACGTTCAAGAAATGAATATCACACGATCACATCAAATTTAGACGTGTACTCATGTGTTTGGAGAGTGTTGAATCAATTCTACAGCGTGTAAGATCATGTTTGGAGTGTTTATACATCATTTCAGCGCGTGGAGAGCTAATTAAAGGAAGAAAATATCCAAAAAATATTTTCTCTTTAAGCCGAGTAAAGAGAGAATTATCTTGAGTTATGGCGTGATTAAATGAGGCTGAGGAGTATAAATAGATTTCTGGTATCACAGAGAATGGGTGTCGAGAGTTTGGGGTCGAGAGAAGGTCCAGAGAAGCAGAAATCAAGAGTTGATGAAACTCTGTTTCTGCTGCTGCTGATGATGAAGAAGAACACCAAGAACAGACTCGCAAGGACAGTGGTTTATCAACAGTGTCTAAGACGCACAGCCGTGGGTCGCAGTGCAGTCTAAACATCAGCAACACTTGTTTTTTTTCGTTCATTCTGTGACGCTTTTTGTGCGTCGCAGATTACAGTTTTACACCATTTTCTCTTCTTCTCTTCATTGTAAACACCATTTGAGCAATAAATAAATATTTTGAGCGTGTTTTTATCATGATGAGCTAAAACCCAACACTGGGACTACGGAGGAGGGTGAATTTCATACACGGGTAAATTTATTTTATTCTTTTTTTATGACTTTTGCATTAATTTAAAATTGAAATATGATTTGAATTAATTGGTTGTTATTTAATTTGATGATGTATGCTTAGCTTAGGTGTTTTGATACATCATGCTTAGGACTTACAATCGATGTTTTGAGAATCTATCTTGGCAAAATCAGAGTCCATGTTAATTTTATTGAGTTTTAAATTGTTAAAGAATTTATGAATGAACCCTGTGTAGTGAATTCGGCCAAATCCTTAGTCCCAGTACCTCTCGCCCATTGTTAATATTTTTGTATACATATTTTTATTAAATCTAAAAATTCCGTTTCCTTCACAAGTCTGAAACGAATCCTATTTACAAAAACAACTCTCAAAAAATTTAATCACCAGACGCGCTTACCAGACGCGCATGCCAGACGCGCTTGCCAGACGTGCTTCCAAGACGCGCTTGCCAGACGCGCTTACCAGACGCACATGCCAAGCACACATGCTGCACGCGCATGCCAAAAAGCATGCGCAAGCCATGCCAGCCACGCTACCACGCCTCTGGACACCAACGGAAGGTAGCCATAATCAATGGATACCCTTCCTCTTGAGGCGCGGATCTCAGCCGTACAAGTTCGCCACGAAGCCTGTGGCAACTTCTGGCCGCAATGCGAAATTCCACGGTTTGTGTCAAACCCTAATTTGGCCACGCCAAAGGTATGCGCAAGCCATGCCAGCACCACGACCACGCCACTGTCCGCCAAACGAAAGGTAGCCGCGATCAACGTCTACCCTTCCTCCTGAGATGCAAAATCTCGGCCGTCGAAGGTCGTCACTGAACCGGCAAGCCTCTCTATCTTAACTTCCCGCACATAGTAACATGCTACACGTTTTCCAATGAAAACACCCGAGACATCAAAACATGTCACAAACTGGGGGATGCTCATCAGGGTATTGGTCTGGCGGTTTACAGCGTGCGACGTGCAATAAGCCCGTTACAAGAAAGTGTCATAAGAGTGAGGCAGTTAGTAATGGCAAGAAATAAGTGGTGAAGCGCATCTTCATTATGGAAACATCAATTCCAGGAATTACCCATTATCACTTTTCCACCACTCAACCGCTTCCACTTCTTAAGAGGCCAGGGTATGTTTTATTACGACTTGTATAAATAAGTTTCACCTATTTCCACCAAACAACAAGTTTTAGTCAGGAGGATAAAACACTCAGAAATCACCTGTTAGCTTTCCACATTGCTAGCGTTTCACTTTCTGATACAAGTCGTAAAACAACCACTCTTCCAGAATCAACTATTCTAGTCTCAACACTCTCTTCGTTTCCCTCCCCAAAACCAACCCTTCTCCTTCACTTTGTGACCGAAGCAAGTCTGGAACGGCCATTTCTTGGTTTAGACCGGATTTGTACAGATTGATCTCTCGAATCTAAAGTACTCCCGTGCAGTACATTGTTTAGGGTTTAGACTCGTTTCTCACCCACACACATGAAATTACCGAAATCAGCAGAAACCGTTTTCACCCTCAAACAATTGGCGACCACAGTGGGAGATTAATCTCTCGCTTACAATATCAATTTACAATTCCCGATTTCATTTTTTCAACCCCGATATCAAGATGGTAGAACTCAGGTCAGGATCAACAACAAACCCCAAGAACACTGGCGCCGAAATTATTCTCGGTGTTAACATTTCTTCCAGTGGTGCTAATATGCCATCTGTCAACACCAGCAACATGGAGAATGTTCCCTCAGGTGCTACACCTCCAATCACAAGAGCCAGAGCCTCTGCCGCGGAAAATGCTCCTTCAGGTGTTACACCTCCAATCACCAGAGATAGAGTTGCTGTCGCCGCTCCCAATGTTTCATCAAGTAAGACACCTCCAACTGTTACCAGAACTGCAGCTACTCAGCCGTCAGGACGAGAAACTGGAGGAGCCAGAGGGAGCCGACCCTACATTACTATTGCTGATTTGATGGAAAGGCAGGAGGTTCTCGCCAGGGCCCAAACAGACATGGCCTCAACCCAGAAGGAGGTGCTTTCTTTTCTCAAGACACTGATAGAGCGGCTACCACAAGAATCACGCCAGCTAGAGCCAATGAGGAGCACATCCAGTACCCCTGGCGCTAGCACCTCAACAGGGCACACTTTTGTAGACGAAGAGACTCGCCCGGGAAATTCAGCTGAAATAAATCAACCACCCAATTTTGTCACGAGAGAAGATTTGGAACGACTTCTCCGAAATCGAGACAAAAGCGACTTCATGGACATGCGTCAGCATCAGCCCCCGTATCCTCCTGAAGTACAAAGAATTCCTCTTCCAAGGGGGTACTCTTCCCCTCAATTCTCTCTGTACGACGGTACCGACAATGCGCGTGAACATGTCTCTCGATTCCTGGAGTCCCTGGGGGAAAACGAATACAATCACGTTCTCCGTTTGAGGGAATTTTCGAAATCACTTACTGGAAGAGCATACACATGGTACAACAGCATTACGCCAGGCAGCATCTCCAACTGGTCTGACATGGTTGCAACTTTCTACAAGAAATACTTCTTTGTGTCTGAGCAAATTACCTTCTCAGATATAGGAAGGATGTTTCAACGAAACAACGAACATCCGAATGATTTTTTCAAAAGATTCAGAATTCAAGCGCTCGATTGTCATGACCCAAACGTGACCGAACAACAATTGGTGGACTCCTGTATCAATGGCATGATTCCCATCTACCGCGCCTTACTAGAGAATCTGCGATTCCAGACATTCTCTGTGCTTCATGAAGCCGCAAAACGTTCAGCCACAACAACACCGGCGTTGTTGGAAAGAACCAGGACAACTAGAAGCGAGGACACACGCGAAACTCGAGGAAATAGACGCCTCATCAATAATAAATACAACACTGGTCCCTCCTCTGTGAGCGTCGTAGACGAAGGAGGAAAAAAGAAGGCTCCAACAGTAGAACAACCATCCAAGCGCGCAGCGCCAGCATGATAGGCAGCAACCCCACGGAAGACCACCGCTAAAGCTCCCATGCGACATCAAGAGGCTGGAGAAAATGTCTTGGATTTTCCTTTCCCAATCGAAGAAGTGATTGAACTCTTGTAAGAATGGATCCAAGACGACGCCATCAGGCTACCTCTTATCAGGCGCTTACCAACCAAAGCGTAAATGGCGAACCTCAAATATTGCCGCTACCACAGATTTGTCCACCACCCAACCAGTGACTGCAACAAGTTGAAGCATATCTTTAAAGAAAAGATAGAAGTAGTGGAGCTTCGACTATACAATGAAAGAGTTCACAGATATTCACTTCAAGTCAGGAGTTGCATGGTCTCTGGGGACTCCGTACACGAAACTGTGCAATCCATGATGCAACATGTGTGCGAAATTCTCTACCTCTCCAAGGCATAACGTCAAGACATCTTCACAATCCTTAATCATGTTGTATCGGGCAAGCGACTCTTTCCTACTGAAGAAACCACACCAGAACCCCAAACTCTCCCAGGAAGCAGTGCTGAAAAATACAACTGGGGACTGATGACCACGGTTCATCTGAGGAACGCCAAGCTCGATAACACATTCATCGACGTGGATTCTGACTTCAACATCATTACCATCAAAACTCTGAGGGCTGAAGGAGTTTTGAAGCAGGAGGCTACCCATTCCCCAACCATGGTCAAAAACTTGGAAGGAGAGGCGATAGACGTGTATGGCTACATCAATCTTGAAATCAAGGTGGGAGACACTCTAACACATGGAAAATTCTACATTGTCAAAGAACTCTTAATATACGACATGATTCTGCATGTGGGTACACGGTAACAAACCAAAGTTAGGGGTATACCCTCTGCCGATGTCGATACCCGAAAGAATTTCCAACAAGCCGTCCAACTTTGAAGATTACATGCTGCCGTATCAACAACTTACCAATGTAACTCAATCGCCTGGAGAAAGCCCGTCAACGTTCATCCGCAGATTCCGAACACAAGTAAGTCTGGTTAAACAACCCTTTCTGCACCCAGTCACCTCTCCTCTCGGCCAAGCATGGGGACTCGGTCCGATTACCAACCCAGGCGTCATTAAGAGATGTGAATGGGATATTGGGCCTTTCAAGTACTTTGTCAAAAATTTGGAAGCTGTCACAACCAAACATGACGAGTTCAATCAAGTGGTTGCGCAACGCTCCAACCCATTTCAAATTGGATATGTAGTAGTCAAGATGACCTCGTTTCAAGTTGGGAACATAACAGTAAAGATGGCCACTAGACCCGGTCCGCCTATAGAAAAGGAAAACGAGCCATATCTGGTGGCAGATATTATCTTGGGTGGTTACTGCAAGCTCATCAATACCGACAAATTGGAAGGTGTCACGATTCACTCGCGATGGCTCAAACCCTTCAATACCTAAAACGTTGTGCTACCTTCAAATCCAGCGTTCTCCTTCAGCATTTTTTTCAGCATTTTCCTTTTCGTGCAATGTTTGTAACTCCTCAAAAATGATTGCACTGCTTGCATTCATGAGTAGAATTTTCAATTCCAATTAAAGAACGTCTTTCCTTGAAAAGTTTTCCCCTTAAAGAAAAAAAAAAAGTAAACCTAAAACTCTCACAGAGTCATTATCCGTCAATTGAAAACCAGAAAAATCAAACCACCGGAAAAATACCTATTCAAAAATACTCAAGAAGGAAATATGAAAGGAAGACGATCATCAGGCGGCAGAATAGATATCTTCTTCAAGAATATTCGACTCCAAATCTCAGAAACAGTATGAAGGTTTTATTAATCCATTCAAAGATGTGAAACCATAAAAGCTTAATGACGGAATGTTACTTGACGAAACCCTAACTCCACTATGAAAGCAAGAAAGTAAAAGCAAACTTCTGGAAAGTCAAAAGAGGCTACACGTTAAGAAGAAATAGCAAAAGTGGAAAATTGGTCATTAATGGCAGACGCCTGGATCAATAGCGCCTTCATCAGAGCTTCTTCAAGCACTCTCCCCAGCACGCTTTCTGACAGCAAACGTTCCATCCAAACGCCGCCTCGACAGCAGCAACCTCGGTGTTCCAACCAGAAGCCACCACAACAACAACTTCCACTTCTTGTACGGTGTTTGCTTTAACAACAATCCCAGCATATGTTTCCGTAGCTTCTCCAGTTTCTCCAGCATATATTGCCTCCGTCTCCTCATCCGCCTTGACGGCATCCTCAACGTTTGCGTCAATACCCCTGACAGCAGTTTCGGCGTCCACTCCAGAAACTATTTCATTTTTGTAAATCGTGTCGACGTCTTTCCCATGAGCATTTACAGCTACTTCTTGAGGATGTCCCGGTTTGTCGGCATCAAAGTCAAAGATTATGATACCATCATGGACAGGGTAATTAAACTGGTCCTCACCTAAAAGTTTCATGGACTCAGTCTTCTGCCGGTTCAAACGAGAGGAGAATCGTTCAGCCCTAGCACTGGGTTGTAGAAAAGCTTTGTTGCTCTGAGATCTCTCGACAAGCCGGGATTCTTCATCGTGCCTCCACCTTTCCTCCATGTACACTGAAGCCAAGAGAGTCTGAACACACATCCGCACTATGCATAAATGGGCGAGAGACATGTCTCGTATAATCTCGTCAGCCTCACAGAACATAAAATCAATTCTGTCTAATACCTCCTCATGAGAAGAAAACTGGGTTTCGTCGGGTTCAGAATTTCTTTCCGAAGAGATACGATCATCACTAGAAGATCCCATATTTATTGAGCCTCTCCACCTACATATTTATTGAGCCGCTCAATACACTTTTATCCATAACACTCTGTAAATTTCGGCACCTCGCCAATACGAGACTCACTGAGTACTTTCCTGTGATATGTTCCACAACATAACCCTTAATCGGTATGGCATGACGTATTTATGTTCACTCGCAGCGGAGTAGCATGAACCTCCAAGTACCAAAGTTAAGGCCATTACACGAAATGCTCAGACAGAAAGCACACTGCATTCTGTAGATAAAGATTTTTGTATGGCAGCATACAAAATCCAGCTAATTATTGTGATAACTCGCAAAGAACTCATAAACCCAACTAATTTGCAAATTAAGGTTTCGCGCCCCGCGCAGTATACCGGACCCCGTTGGTCAAAACCATGCTTAAACAAGCTAGGCAACCGAATCCGCCACAACGCGCTAAAAGTGCGGTCGCGCCCTAGCATGACGGCCCTCTTTCCGTCGACCAATCAGGTCGCTTCAAGTCCGCCACCGCGCGTTGGAAGTATGGCCATGCCCTAGCATGCTGGTCCCACTTCCCTTCAACCAATCGGGTTGCTCCAAAACTTGCCACGGCCTCAAAAAGGTCTTCATACTAAGTTGGCTTCCCAAAAAACGCCAGCTTCCCAAAAACGCGCTAGCTTCCCAAAAAACGCCAGCATGTCGCACGCGCATGACGCACATGCCAGACGCGCATGCCAGACGCGCTTACCGGACGCGCATGCCAGACGCGCTTTCCAGACGTGCATGCCAGACGCGCTTACCAGACGCACATGCCAGGCACACATGCCGCACGCGCATGCCAAAAAGCATGCGCAAGCCATCCCAGCCACGCTACCACGCATCTGGCCACCAACGGAAGGTAGCCATAATCAATGGCTACCCTTCCTCCTGAGGTGCGGATCTCAGCCGTACAAGTTCGCCACCAAGCCTGTGGAAACTTCTGGCCGCAATGCCAAATTCCACAGTTTGTGTCAAACCCTAATTTGGCCACGCCAAAGGCATGTGCAAGCCATGCCAGCACCACGTCTACGCCACTGGCCGCAAAACAGAAGGTAGCCGCGATCAACGGCTGCCCTTCCTCTGAGATGCAAAATATCGGTCGTCGAAGGTCGTCACTGAACCGGCAAGCCTCTCTATATTAACTTGCCGCACATAGAAACATGCTACACGTTTTCCAATGAAACACTCGAAGACATCAAAACATGTCACAAACTGGGGGATGCTCATCAGGGTATTGGTCTGGCGGTTTACAGCGTGCGGCGTGCAATACGCCCGTTACAAGAAAGTGTCATAAGAGTGAGGCGGTTAGTAATGGCAAGAAATAAGTGGTGAAACACATCTTCATTATGGAAATATCAATTCCAGGCGTTACCCATTACCCCTTTTCCACCACTCAACCGCTTCCACTTCTTACGAGGCCAGGGTATGTTTTATTATGACTTGTATAAATAGGTTTCACCTATTTCCACCAAACAACAATTTTTGGTCAGGAGGATACAACACTCAGATCACCTGTTAGCTTTCCACATTGCTAGCGTTTCACTTTCTAATACAAGTCGTAAAACAACCACTCTTCCAGAATCAACTATTCTGGTCTCAACACTCTCTTCGCTTCCCACCCCAAAACCAACCCTTCTCCTTCACTTTGTGAGCGAAGCAAGTATGGAACGAACATTTCTTGGTTTAGGCCGGATTTGTACAGCTTGATCTCTCGAATCTAAAATACTCCAGTGCAGTACATTGTTTAGGGTTTAGACTCGTTTCTCACCCACACACACGAAATTACCGAAATCAGCAGAAACCGTTTTCACCCTAAAACACCCACTTATGTGACGGTTACAAACTCCTTAATTCCATTTATGTGTCGGTTACAAACTCCATAATTCTATTTAAGTGACGGTTATAGAAAGGAAAGTATTCCATCTTTCCATCTCTCTCTGTTTTTACTTCTCGGCTATTCCAAAAGAATTTCCAAAACCACTAAACTCCCTTATTTTGTTTCATCTAAGAAGAACGGGTCATCACAAACCTCCTGAAGGGTATGTTGATGATGGTGGTAAATCGAAATCAAAAATACAACAAGTGCACGAAGCAAGGATAAATCAAACAGCTCTTGAACAAGATGATGATGAGGAAATAACAAATTTGATACAGTAAGTGATGTCTATGTTGAATTGAAGCATTCTTAGGTTTTATCCCATACTAGAAAACACAAATTGAATCTTGCTTGTTTAGTCTTTCTACTACACTATTTTTTTTTTGAAACTGCAATATAGTCAATTGAAATTCAGTTACCAATTTGTTTCGTTGTAGAATTCAATTTGAAAACCTTGCCGGATTATATGTCTTGTATCCCCATTTTATTGCATGTGGATACCGGCATAGAAATATAATTGCATACAATGCCGGAACTGGGTGCCGACTTTGTATATTTCATGAATTCCATGTCGTTTTTGGTTTCCTACTTTTGTTAAATCTCTGTACAAATTTCCCATATTACCGGCATAGTTTATCTGTAAACATCTACGCTGGCACAGATGCCGGTGATAGGTGTCTAAAACACCTTGATATTTATCTATTGTTTATACTTTCTTTGCGAGTTTTCATGTAAATTATGTATCTTATGTTTATTTTTGAGTTTTTAGGTACTTCGGAGTCATTCAGAGCAAAAGAAGAAGAAATGGCGGCTTATGGCATCAATTGGAAACATTGGATATTTGGGGACTCGAAGCTAGCAAGCACACAGTTCTCCAAGGCGTTAAGAACAAGAATTATGCAGGAAATTGTATTGTTAGTCTTCTAAGACTGACCGTTGGAAGTAGAATCAGACAGTAGAGGTGGCCCTTATCCACTGTGGGTGTCAATGACCATCACATGTTATTACAGGAATTCAAGCCCTAAAATTAAGAGAAATTGAATTCTCTCAATCATTTGTTCGAACTCATACTCAGAGGAGTAGGAAGACCGGCTGTTGCTGTTTCAGATCGAAGAAAGAAGATGAACTGATGAAGAACAGATGATGAAATCGAGAAGAAGAAAATGAGATTTAGATGCTGAGAAGATCACGAAGACTTAGTATCTACTGAAATGGGGGTCGATGTTGATTTGAAGATGGGGTTTGCTGTGATAAAGAAGGATTAAGAGAAGAATTAGAAGATGGGTTCGAATTTGTGGGTTGTAAGGGGCTGATGTGAGGAATCTGAGATCAATTGAATGGGTTGATTGAGTTGCTGTCGTTTCAAGATATGAGGTTAGGGTTTTGATGAGACTGAAATCAGGGAATTGACATGGTTGTGACAGTGAATTGTTTGAGGCCTTGTTTCAGTTGAGAATGGCAGCTGAGTTGCTGTTGTTGCTGGTGAAGATGCAGGAAATGGAGTTGTGTTATTGCTGCAGTTTCAGCTGGTATTGCAGGTTGGTTTCAATGCATTGCAGGTGATGTGTAAGGATGTTGAGTTGGTTTGGTTGTTGATGCTGTAGTGCAAGAATATTCCCTGTAAAGTTAAAGTGTTGTTGCGATGGATGTTTGTGAGCTTGAGCAGGTAATGGTAGCGCAGTTGAACAACAAATGAGGCTGTAGTTGCTGCCATTGAGAATTGCGGTTGGATATGGAACTGGTGGAAAGAGTGTGCACTGGAATTGAATGGTCTGTGAATGCATGAATGTTTTGTGTATGATTACAGGGATGGAGTTTATGCTGCAGGAAATGGGAATTGCACAATAAGCCTGCAGCTGAACTAAGACAATAAGAAGTAAAGAATTTTGTGAAACTATGGAGACAAATGTGCTGCAACAGAATGCATGAACTGAAGCTAGAAAAGGTCTGTTGGAATGGTTTGAATTTGATGTATATTAAGATGGCATGGTAGGAGCTATAATTGAGCCCGGAACAAGCCGTAAATACGCCAGAACAGACAGAACTCTGGATGAATCGGAGTCAACCGAGTTAACTCACCGATCCAGTAATTTTTACTCAGATGGACCTGGGCTCTGCCTCTTATGTTTCAGAAGCCTAATACGGTTGGAGATGGATAAGGGTTAGAAATGAGAAAAGGGAAGAAATTATAAAAGGGAGACTTATCTCTCTACATATCTTATCTTTTACTTCTACTTTTGTTCTAGGGTTTTAGACATGGAAACTTTTATTTTTCTTCTTGTTATGAACCCCATTAACATGAGTAGTTAATCTTATTTTTTCTTATGGATAAAGTTGATTTCACATAACATGAATCCTTGTTTGATATATTAGTTTTGTCTCAGTATTATCGTTTATGATTCACCATTAATATTGTTACATAATTTGAATGCTTGTTTGATCGAGTCGCGAATCGATTGAGTTTGCTTTCATCTTTATTGCTAGATTAGAATTTATTATACGCAAAAGTGATAAGTTTCTGATTGCAAGTAGCATAATTGGGGATATTGCTTGTAGTGATACATCCTAGTAGTCACAAGTGGATCATAACCTTTGTTAAATTGGATTAGTGCTTTTACACGTTCGATTGCTTTGATTGGCATGATTTCATAGAACTTAATGCATCTAGGAAATTAAACTTGATTAGTACTTTTACACGTTAGGTTGTTCTCAAAGATAGAATTCATATTCACATCTTTTAATGTGTTTGTTGATGACAAGAGGAAATTAGCGGGATATTCTTGCGATCAAGGTATCCTAGGGACTTTGATAACGAGAGATTAAATATCAACTCTAGTTATTAAGACAAGAACATATTTGTGAATGAAAACGAATCCTTTACCAATATCTTTACATCTTTGATTTGTTTATTTTTCTTTGTTTGCTTTTATTTTAGTTTGCTTTATTAAAAATCAGAAAACCCCCCATTGTTCTATATAGGAAACCGAAACATATTGACAACCCAAGACCTCTCTGTGGGAATGATCCTTTCTTACTCTTGCTATATTATATATTGTGAGTAGTGAGAAAGTGTAATTTATTTTTGACGCATACGACAACGATCAAATTTTGGCGCCGCTGCCAGGGAGGCAGCGGTTGTCACTTGTTTTTGGTTTCTTATTTTTAGTTTTGTTTTTAGTTTTTATTATTTTCTGGTTTTGACGTAGTTTTGAGAACTCTTGTTTCAGGTACTTATTGTCACATGGAAGGAGCATACTGGAGCAATGGATACGGTTTTCAACCTCCTCAACACTATGACGATTGCCCACCATCTATGGAATACGATTGGAACCAATTTATTGGCTATGATCAATATCCAAGAGCTTATGGTGATTTTCATACATACCAACAACAACCTTGTAGTGGGTATGTAAGTCAAGCACCTAGGTGGGACAATTCTACTTCCAATTTGCTTTATCCGAGATGTATGAATGTTATAAATGGACTGAACATCGCACAAACCGATTTTTGCAACATTTTTTCTTACCCGACTCTAGATCGTAGTTATGATCATTCACTCATTCAAAGGGAAGAGTCATGGGAAAGAGAACCTATTGTGGCCGATGGTGGTAAGCGTGTGAACGTTAGAAAACTTGCACAAAAATTATACAAGTTGGAAGATGATGGAGCCTCGGAAGAGCTTGTCGATGAAATTAGTAGTACCATTCATATGGAGCTTAAACGACGTCGTGATAAAGGTTGGAAAACTGACGACGATTCTTATTATGGTGAGTCTGAAAATGAAGATGAGTGTGTTGAAAATGATCAAACTTTGGAGATATTTGATGACATTAGTGTAGTTGACTCAACTCTTGATATTTATAATGATCAAACACCTATTCAAAAGGTACATGAGTATGATGAAACTAGAGTTTTACAGAACTTCCTTGCAACAAGGTTTGAGCCTAATGATGACGAGTGTGTCGAGAATGTGACCGATTTGACCAATATTGTGGAAGACCCAATTTAGCTTGCAAAGAATTGTAATGATGATGTTTATGTCGAGACTTTGGTTAAGGCAGAAACGGACGAAGAATGGTTGCAAGGTTTGATAGAGGACCATGATATAAAAGAGGTGAGTAATTAACTTGAGTTTTTCAAGGATGAAGAGGATTATGTGATACAAGAGATTGTGCAAGGTTTGTCTAACCCTTTGCATATTGTTTCTTCTCCTTTATCTCTTATTGGTTTGAATGTATGTGTTTCGAGAGTATTGTTGAATGACTTTGTTTCTCGATTTCCGCCATTAGAAACATTTGATTCTCATACTATGCAAGTTTGCAAAGAAGAAACCATAGAAGTTCCTGAATTTTATGTTCTTTATACACTTCCAAGTGTGTACAAGAATAAGTGTGGGGGAAACTTCTATTGGGCTATAACTTCACTTTGCTTTATTATACTAATATTTATGTGAAGTTACTATTTGGAAAACAGGTTACATGGAGGGATCCTCAACTTTTCATATTATTGGTGTATGGGGAATTCGTCGTGCAAGTCGGGCTGATGACTTTAAATCAAGCGCTAAATGGGAGGCAACCCATAGGATGAGTATTTCTTGTCTTATTTTTATATTCTTGTTTTGTTTTTAGCTTTTTCTTGTCTTGCATTTACTTTTTCTGATTTCTTGTCACGTTATCATATAGGATTTCCCACCTTGACTTACTTCGGATGACTCAATTTACGTTGAGGACAATGTAAAGTTTAAGTGTGGGGGAGTGGTTAAGCATTTGCATTTTTGCATTGTAAATTTTTCATTTTTTTCAACTTTTATGTAAAGTAGTGAATAAAAGAACCCCAACTTGTAGTTAGTTTAGAGTCACATAGTATACATGTCGTTAAGATTACATCGAGATTCTCATAAGAGTGACTGAACTTAGAGATGACAGAGAACATGATTAGGTTTCTTACTTGTATGAGAGTTAAAGTTGGATTTAACCATGCCAATGGAAAATAAGGTGCAAACTGAATTCGGTATTAGAGTTGTGGTCCCCTATAGTGGAGACTACCCATGTTACATCATGAGAGGCACCGACCTTCACTTATTTGTACCTGTCTAATATGTGCTTTTAGAGTGTGTGTCACCGTACGTAAACTCCCGGTAGAATGGTGAGCTACCCAACCTCCCACCAATAGAAGCACTATTTTGATCTCTTGAGTGTTATTTTATCAATCATGATGGTGACATCGAATTGCTAACTTACATACCACTTGTAATCTTGTTCGCCGTTAGCACCATCCATTTTATCTCTCTCTACACCAACAGGTCCATAGAAACACCAGCATCATC
The DNA here is from genome assembly GCF_003573695.1 of Papaver somniferum. Classification (NCBI taxonomy): domain Eukaryota; kingdom Viridiplantae; phylum Streptophyta; class Magnoliopsida; order Ranunculales; family Papaveraceae; genus Papaver; species Papaver somniferum. Next base: position 164,620,482 of record NC_039358.1, on the reverse strand, counting down.
AACGAGAGGAGCATCACAAATTTGAAGGAAAGTTGAAGACGTTCAAGGTTTACAAGCAACGGTACAGAAATGAGCAGATTTCAGATTCAAGTAAAGCAACAAGACAAGAAGCAAAATTTTTACAAGTTGAAAACTATTGTACAAGAGTGAGGATTATCAATATGAGAGTCAAGAAGTTTATGATATCGAGACATACAAGTTGTAAAGAATCAAGCGGTAAAGTACTTACACCATGGCCTTTGTACTTGCATTTTTATTTTATCCTTATTTTGTATTTGTATTATTTTCTCTTGTTTGATAAAAAAAAAAAACAAGAGAAATTTTTTATTAGGTTCATCATTAGTTTTAATATTTTGTTTGTTTTTGTTTTTTTACTTTATTCATTTTGCATCTTATAAAAAAAAGAAAAAAAGAAATGAAAAGAAAAGAAAAGAAGAAAAAAATATTCATTGCATATATTTGGTTTGTTTAGTTCGTTTTTGGTTTTGTATTCATTCAATAATGCCAATGGAAGAAGAAATATTCATAATGAAGTTTCAAGCAGCAAGGAATTAGAGGAAAGAATCACATTGTCAAGATTCTACGAAGTTCAAGAGTTAACATCACAAGTTGAAGACCGAAGACTGAAGATGAAGACAAGGATTGAAGACCGAAGACGTTTCTATGGATGCTGTGAGAGTGGTGCTAACTTCACGCCAAACGGATAATGAGGTAAGTAAGCATATTCCCACCTTCGTTAAATGGTTGATTTCCTTTCTTAGAGATCGTTAGAAAAATGAGTTTTTAAAATTATAAAAGATGTGGGTTTTCAAAACAATTCGGAGGGTTTTTGCCTTCCTACCATTCAACGTGTCGCGGGATTCTCCCTTCATTCCTACCTGGACACATGTGTGACCCATAAAAAGTTATTTATTATTGAGAGCAACTTCATGAAACCCTTTCTTACGAGGCAGAGTCGAGACTTTTGATCACTCTGAACCCGAATTTCTTTCGATAAGTGATGATTATTTCTCTCTCAACTTTTAAGGATGAGATTGTGTTCAAATATGTGTATAACTTCTTATTACCAGTGTGCAAAATCTTTATGTCTTCTTAGCGTGTTGGATACTATCATTTCGGAGAACTTTCAAGTTGGAAAAGTAGGTTTTGTGGGTATATCTCTAGTAAACCCTCATGAGACTATAACTCGTCCACTAGGGACACCTATGGGTTTAAAGGCTTGTTATACATGCTAAGTGTGACCGTAGCCTCGACGACACGGAGTTGTATGTATGTTTTAGAATTTGTTTTGTTTGATTTGCTCGAGGAATAGCAAAGTCTAAGTATGGGGGAATTTGATAGATGTCTAAAACACCTTGATATTTATCTATTGTTTATATTTTCTTTGCGAGTTTTCATGTAAATTATGTATCTTATGTTTACTTTTGAGTTTTTAGGTACTTTGGAGTCATTCAGAGCAAAAGAAGAAGAAATTGCGGCTTATGCCATCAATTGGCAACATTGGATATTTGCGGACTCGAAGCTAGCAAGCACACAGCTCTCCAAGGCGTTAAGACTTAAGAACAAGAATTATGCAGGATATTGTATTGTCAGTCTCCTAAGACTGACAGTTGGAAGTAGAATCAGACAGCAGAGGTGGCCCTTATCCACTGTGGGTGTCAATGACCATCACATGTTATTACAGGCAGTCGAGCCCTAAAATTAAGAGAAATTGAATTCTCTCGATCATTTGTTCGAACTCAGACTCAGAGGAGTAGGAAGACCGGCTGCTGCTGTTTCAGATCGAAGAAAGAAGATGAACTGATGAAGAACAGATGATGAAATCGAGAAGAAGAAAAGGAGATTTAGATGCTGAGAAGATCACGAAGACTTGGTATCTACTGAAATGGGGGTCGATGTTGAGTTGAAGATTGGGTTTGCTGTGATAAAGAAGGATTAAGAGAAGAATTAGAAGATGGGTTCGAATTTGTGGGTTGTAAGGGGCTGATTTGAGGAATCTGAGATCAATTGAATGGGTTGATTGAGTTGCTGTCGGTTCAAGATATGAGGTTAGGGTTTTGATGAGACTGAAATCATGGAATGAAGATGGTGGTGCAGTGGCTTCTATTGGAGGTTAAAGTGGTGGTTTCAATGAGCAAGAGCAGATGTAAGTTACATGGAAGGACATTAAGAATGGGTACTAGAATCTGGAGAATATAGCAGGTTCACAAATCAGATAAATGCACTGTTGGTGTTGTTGTGACAGAATGGCTCAAGATGGAATTGCAGATGCAGTTAGGCAGTGAAGTTAATGTTGTTCTAGCTGTGTGTTGTTGTTGTCCAAATGGATCTGAAATGACTCAGGTGTGAAGAATGCAGGGATTATTAGATGAATGTATTAGGCTTCAGGTGGTATCCAGAGAGAAAGCAAGGTACTGAGACGGTTTGTAATGAAGCAGATTGTGTGTTGCTGCTGTATTTGAGAACTGAAATTGCAGAATATTGCAGCTGGAAGAGTTAGGTCTGTGATGTAGGATAGAAGACAGATATGAACCTAGTAGCTAGTGTGTGGGTGTTGAGGTTCATGGTTTGTATACAAGTGATGCAGGTGGAGGAAATAGAAGCTGAAATTGGTTATGCTCCTCTTGTGTTGCGCTGATACTTGCTGTTGTGCTAAGTGATATGGTTGCAGGTGCCAGCGGTGTTGAGGGTTTGTTGTTGAGCAATATCAACAACTTAGATGAATGTTTAGGACAGGGTTTCTGAGGTTGCAGCAGTTGTGTTGGTGGTTGAACTGAGATGAATACAATTGGGTTTTGTGGTGTTGTGAAGCTGCAGGAGGAAATGGTGGCAGTTGAGGATGGGAATGTGGTGGTTCTGTAGCTGAATGCAGATGGAATTGGTAATGAAGGAAAGGAATTGACATGGTTGTGACAGTGAATTGTTTGAGGCCTTGTTGCAGTTGAGAATGGCAGCTGAGCTGCTGCTGTTGCTGGTGAAGATGCAGGAAATGGAATTGTGTTATTGCTGCAGTTTCAGCTGGTATTGCAGGTTGGTTTCAATGCATTGCAGGTGATGTGGAAGGATTTGGAGTTGGTTTGGCTGCTGATGCTGTAGTGCAAGAATATGCCCTGTAAAGTTAAAGTGTTGTTGCGATGGATGTTTGTGAGCTTGAGCAGGTAATGGTAGCGCAGTTGAACAACAAATGAGGTTATAGTTGCTGCCATTGAGAATTGCGGTTGGATATGGAACTGGTAGAAAGAGTGTGCACTGGAATTGAATGGTCTGTGAATGCATGAATGTTTTGTGTATGATTACAGGGATGGAGTTTATGCTACAGGAAATGGGAATTGCACAATAAGCCTGCAGCTGAACTAAGGCAATAAGAAGTAAAGAATTTGGTGAAACTATGGAGACAAATGTGCTGCAACAGAATGCATGAACTGAAGCTAGAAAAGGTCTGCTGGAATGGTTTGAATTGATGTATATTAGGCCGGCAGGGTATGAGCTATAATTGAGCCCGGAACAAGCCGGAAATACGCCAGAACAGACAGACTCTGGCTGAATCGGAGTTAACCGAGTTAACTCACCGATCCGGTAATTTTTACTCAGATGGACCTGGGCTCTGCCTCTTATGTTGCAGAAGCCTAATACGGTTGGAGATGGCCGAGGGTTAGAAATGAGAAAAGGGAAGAAAGTATAAAAGGGAGACTTATCTCTCTACATATCTTATCTTTTACTTCTACTTTTGTTCTAGGTTTTTATACATGGAAACTTTTTTTTTTCTTCTTGTTATGAACCCCATTAACATGAGTAGTTAATCTTATTTTCGGTTATGGATAAAGTTGATTTCACATAACATGAATCCTTGTTTGGTATATTGGTTTTGTCTCAGTATTATCGTTTATGATTCACCGTTAATATTGTTACATAATTTGAATGCTTGTTTGATTGAATCGCGAATCGATTGAGTTTGCTTTCATCTTTATTGCTAGATTAGAATTTATTATACGCAAAAGTGATAAGTTTCTGATTGCAAGTAGCATAATTGTGGATATTGCTTGTAGTGATACATCCTATTAGTCACAAGTGGATCATAATCTTTGTTAAATCGGATTAGTGCTTTTACACGTTCGATTGCTTTGATTGGCCTGATTTCATAGAACTTAATGCATCTAGGGAATTAAACTTGATTAGTACTTTTACACGTTAGGTTGTTCTCAAAGATAGAATTCATATTCGCATCTTTTAATGTGTTTGTTGATGACAAGAGGAAATTAGCGGGATATTCTTGCGATCAAGGTATCCTAGGGCCTTTGATAATGAGAGATTAAATATCAATTCTAGTTATTAAGACAAGAACATATTTGTGAATGAAAACGAATCCTTAACCAATATCTTTACATCTTTGATTTGTTTATTTTTCTTTGTTTGCTTTTATTTTAGTTTCATTTATTAAAAATCAGAAAGCCCCCGATTATTCTATATAGGAAACCGAAACATATTGACAACCCAAGACCTCTCTGTGGGAACGATCCTTTCTTACCTTTGCTATATTATATATTTTGAGTAGTGAGAAAGTGTAATTATTTTTGACGCATACGACAACGATCAGCCGGCAGTGTAATTTTGTTTACCATCCATGGTGGTTTTGATTTCCTTCTTTTGTTAAATCCATGTACAAAATTCCCAAAATACCGGCTTTGTTGTTCAGTTGTTTACTAGGCCGGCACTTCTGCCGACACTGATTTTATGTTTACCATCCATGTCGGGTTTCTGTATATAACCTAGTTGACATATTGGGACGTAGGGCTAGAGCAGCACAAATCAAGAAACGAAAGGGCAAAGCTGTTGAAGAATATAAACCTAAGTCTTCTCGGCCTCGACGTAGTCGATCTGATCCGGACCGTGGTAAGGTCATCATTCGGGAGCCTACGGGGGACACAGGCAGCAGTGATCATGAAGAGTGGGAAAAATTCGTACCTCCTAAACCAGCCCGAGCAGGTGGCTCATCCTCACAAGGCTTAGGAAAAGGTGCAGTTGAAGTTGAAGCCGGTGAGAAAAAGGAAAAGGAACCCCCATCTTACATTCCTAAAAGTTATGACATGATTCCAGGCCGCAATGACGACAAACAATGGGGTCAGCCGTTGGAACCGCAACTCTTATTTGACTACAAGGACTCTTGGGCTCGTTGGAACTATCAAACTTATGTAAGACGTTTGCATCTTATTATTATATTATTTATAGATCAGGTGAATTTAAGTTAGTTCGGTGTGTTGTTATAGGACCATAAGAAAGCCTTCCGTATTGGCCGTCATCAATCAATGGATATATGGCCTTTGGAGTTTGAGTGTGATGTTGTTCAAGCATTAGTCTTAGCATCTAGGTTGTATCCCGTGGTAGAAAATTATGTGACCATTGATCAAGTCACGGCGAATTGCTTCTTGGAGAGGTTTTTTGGTGAAACTGATACCATGCATTACCATTTTGGCGAGATGACTATTATCCCTGAAGATGTCCAAAGAATACTAGGTATAGCGGTTCTTGGTGAAAAGGCGAGGGTACCCAAATATACCTCAAGCTAAAACTTTTACTACCTATAAGTCCTTTCTCCGAAAGTGATTGTCTATGGACTGAGTCGAGACAATGCAACTAATCGGTTCACACTTCGTGTGATCGTCTATGGATACGAGATCGAGACAATACAACAACGAAGTATGTTTACTTGATAAAAAAGGTTCGGACTTAACCAAACACAAAAGGATTGTTTATCAAGTAAATAGGACACTAACGTTTGTGTAATTTACTTTAATTTTAATAAAACAATTATAATGCGGAAATATAAAGTAAATTACACAACAAGATTTTGTTAACGAGGAAACTGCAAATGCAGAAAAACCCCGGGATCTTGTCCAGAATTGAATACTCTCAGGATTAAGCCGCTGCACAAAATTACACCAACTTCGTATAGTTGACACCAAGCAACTAAACCTATAGTTCACCTAGTTCCGTCTGTATTCCCACGCCTCCAACTTATGAATAAGTCACGTACTTGGAACAATTCCTTTGGTTCGTATTCCAAACAGTAAATGAACAACAAATCTCTTTGGTATCAACTCTCTTCAACCAAGTGATGTGAGTTCGACAAAGGCTCTTCTGTTTATCTCAATAAACTCATTCATCAGGTTCTTAGATCTATCTTATTCTCAACTACCAAAGGTAATTGTTAAGATTTTGCAATCAATACTTTTAATCACAAAGAATTGTATTGATGCCGATCTACACAACTAATCAATCCAATCTATCACAAGGATAAACCGATTATAGTTGGATCCTCTTATACCGAAACAAGTATGTGCACACCAAAGATTATGAACTCCAAATCAGAAAACTTCAATATCTTCTTTGTCTTCAAATCTTCTTAGATCTTCAATAAACACCTACACACAACAACTTGAATCTCTTATGATCAATCATGCACAGAGCGGAGTCTGTTAACAATGGATTATCACAAGATCGTCTTTAGCACTAACAACAGTCTAAAGATCCCTGCCGAAACTTCGATCTAGTTTGAGTGAATCTTATATCAGAAGAGAAGATTCTCAATAATAAACAAGGTGCAATCAAAGTTCAACCACCGTTAGTCAATCAAATCAATCGAAAACACAAGATAAACCGCAATTATCTAGTTTCCCACCAATGGTACTAAGAGAGCTTCTCAATCCCAAAGAAGACTTTAAACTGAGCGGCCGTAAGAGATTTCGCCTAATTAGGTTACTCTCCTCTCCAAATAGGCGGCTTCACCAGTAACAACACAACCGAGGAAGTTTGTTGTCACGAAGGATTAGTTTGCTAGAAATGCAAACTTCAAGTATTTATAGACAAGGAAGTTTGGACACCAAGGAATTTCCAAAACCGAAAATATTCTCAAGATATTCATTAAAGCACAAATTCGGTTTCCATAATTCCTGGAAATGCTCTGTCCAAAATAATGACCGAAAATCTCTTTGGAAAATCTTTAACTAGTAAATGCACATTACTAATTCTTATTTTCCTAAAATAAAATTAAGACCTTAATTAAAATATTCTTAACTTATTTATGTTTCGATCCTGGGATTTTCTTCCTTTAGCTATTAAGGAATAACTTTGAACAATTAAAGATAAACATTACTACCTGTGTTCAAAGCGTGTCGACATCCTTACTTTGTAAGTCCTCTTTCATACTTACAACCTTGAAACCGATTTTCCACACTTCCAAACAAGTTTAGAATTTGTTCATCTGACTTTCAAGAACTATGTGATTGATCAAGAACACTCAATCACAAATCATGGGTTTAACGGTTCTACCAAAACAAGTTTCGGTTCTACCTCCATGTGAGTATTGTGCATAGTCAGACTAGCTTTCCAAAATTCGGTTGAATAGGTACTAGGATCGGTTCCACACATATATATGGTATCTAACTTATATGTGTTTCACATGTCCATAGGATCGGTTCCCTTTTGCCTAAAAACGTGTTGCACATATCCATAGGATCGGTTCCCCTTTCTGCTACAAACTTGTTGCACCTCATACAAGGATCGATTCCCCTTTGTGATGAGTTGCACCTCTTACTAGGATCGGTTCCCTTTTACCCAAGATTCGGTCATACACAAATCACAAACTCGATCATACCATCTCGGGTGATTACTTAATATCGGTTTCACTAATAAAAGTCATACCAATACATAAGTCAGGCCTTTGTGAATAGTTTTACCAAGGACACAAACAAGTCATGAGCGGTTATACTAAATCACACATATTGGTTGTTCACAAGATATGCAATTAATAATAATACCAATAACGCCTGGCGATTTCCTTTTCGATTCATAAACAAGTTTATGAACTTACTTCCTTAAAACACATGTAAAACATTGTTTCCTAGGATGAAATCCTCATCTCACACACATAGATAATCACAATAGCATTTAAACGATTATGTCGATGTCTTATCTATAAAGTTTAATGGTTAAGCAATAAACCTCGTATTGTATTCCTTAATACTATGTCTATCTAGAGTTTTCATGCTTCGCAATTTTGTTTTCAATATGCATGACTTGAAAGATACGTTAGGGAATGAAACAGTTCAAGTCAAATATCACTAACCTCAAGTGGAAGGATGACGTTGTCGTTGTAGCTTCTTACTTCATCACTTATTCAAGTCTTTGCAATACTTGTAATATCTCATATCCTAATACTTTCAAGCAAACCAAACTTGACATACCAACGCTTGGTGGGTTCAACCGAGCTATGCTCTAACACTTGGGAAAGTCATTAAGGAAGGAGATAACTATAAGGACCTAGAATGGACCAAGATCTATGAGCTGACTCAAAAGTTGTTCGGGTGGGACCATGAAACGACTATGGAAAACATGTGTTGGACAGAGCGTACCTGAAAAAAGACAATCAAATTCGTCAATCTCATATGATTGTTTGGGCAAACGAAGGGCAAGGAATTGAATCCGGAACAAATTCAGCAAACTGTCGTTGCTTATCTGTTGTTCACCTTGGGCACCGTAATATTCCCTGACGCTAGTGGTAACATGGTGCATATGAACAACCTTGGATCCCTTGGATAAGGTTCATGAGTATTCATGGGGCACTGCTTTCTTGGCACATTTTTTGGCAGAGATGCGTAGAGCTTCTAAGGCGAACACCTGTCAATTTATTGGTAATTTCACTTTAATTCAGGTATAGTGAACTAGTTATTTTTCTTATTTGTGATCATTCTCATTAATTTTGTTAGTTTCCAATAATTTCTTTTCTTATGCATTTCATTGGAACGATCTTTCATTAGCATAGGTGTGGGCTTATGAACACTTCCCAACATTGTTCACGGGGTACACAGGGTTGAAGTTAATGCATGATTATCAACCGCATCATCCTCTAGATCAGAAATATTTTTTTAACAATGCTCTGAAGCCCAATAACAAGAAACGGTTATTCGTCATGAGAGTGTCTTTGGACTCTGTCGCTGCCCAAGATATTGTGTTTGACCCATATAGGAATGCTCGAGGAGTTCATTTTGCAAGGCGTAACAATGTTTCATTTTACAGCGGACCGTAATTTCATCCAAAAGGATTTGTTATGCAAAACCCTCGTCGTGTTATGCTCCAACTTGGGTACAAGCAGAAAAGTCTTACGGATACATCTTATCCGAAATTCTCTCATGACTTTCCTCGATGCCAAGCAAATGAAAAGCATACTCTGGTAATTTACCACCCAAATCCCATTCCTGTACATTGGAGGGAAAAGGAAAAACAAGGATTTGTGTTGGATATGGTTGGTTGGGAACTGTCGGAAAACGGTTATGAGTCCGAACCATACTTCCTCAGAGGTCATTGGAAGTACTCGCACCCTTATATTGTACGCCCGACCAATATAGAAGTACCTCCACAACCAGAACCTCCCTCCACCACTCCGGATGAATTAACTGTTCCTGCACTTCAAAAGACCCTTACGTTTTTGGTACGTACTTCTTGTTAACTTCATATTATTTTAATCTATATCTATGAACGCATATAAGTGTACATACTAAGTACATGTTGAAAAATATGACAACAGCGTCAGCGGCCAGGAAAATTGGGAAATTGGTTTAAGTGCAAGAACAAGAAAGGAGAAGTGTTGACCCCGAAAGAAATGAAGGCAATCGAGCAAAAGATAGACAAAATTGAAGATCTAGAGGCAAGATACTTGTGGGGTGAAAGAAAGAAGAGGGTACATAAGAAGTCAAGGACCGGGTGATCGAAGATGTTTGTTAATGTCTCTTTAATGGTATTAGTTAAGTCTTGAACAATCTAGTGTTGCTTTATTTTTGTTTGTGTGTCTTGAACAATGTGGAACATGTGTTTGTTTGTGCGTGTTCGCTAAACTCTTTGCTTGTTTTGGTTTATGTTAGATTTGTTTTCAGTTTGGAACATCTTAACTTTGGAGATGATTTTTTTAAAAAATCTAGTGTTGTTATTTGATTTATTATGTTGATAAACCTGTTGATAGATGCATTTTTGTGTCTATTTTGTTCTCAATGTTCTGTACTGTTAGTGCTCGATTATGTATTAATTATGGTATTTTATGTCCTTGTAGGTATTTTTGGCCAATAAACACTTATGTAGAAAAAGTTGCTCGAAAAGTGGTTTTTGCACCCCGGAGGACACGTGTTATTCGAACTCTCAGTGTTGGCTAAGGGGCACCTCAGTTACTAAGGGGAACCCTATGTACTATGCACACCCCATGGATATTCGCACCCCATTTCTGTTAGGGGGAGAACCATCTTCTTCTCCACGGAATGAACAGAATTTGGCGGGAAAGTTTTGGCTTCAACAACGTAGTTTTGGTTATAATTTTATGAGACTTTTTTTTGGAGATTTGTGGCACGGATTGGTTGGTGATCAGCTGTAACAGTAAAACATGGGCAATAATTTCCTTTGATTCGTAAAAGGAAGGATATATTCTTGGTTTGAAGAAAACAGTTGTGAAGATATTTTCAAGGTTTTGTTCATGAAGATACGTGCTGATTTGGAGAGTTTTGCATGGGAATGATTTGGCATTACCCTGTTTGACTAAAACAGGAAGGGTAACATATTCAGATTCGGATAAAAAGGAAAATATCCATTTATTATCGACAAAACAAGAATGGGAAGTACGTATATGTTGTGTTTATTATGGGAGATACTTGACTAAAACACGAAGATTTTATTCTCTAGATTATATTATATTGATTAAAAGAGATTTCTTTGCCAACTCAGAATCGCGTGAGAATAAAGAAAAATATTCTCGAGTTTAATGTCATTACTGAGGAGATTATGAGCATTTATTCAAAATATTTCTTGACTGTTGGGTATATAAATGATTCCTGGGAGCCAGAGAGGGGACATCGAGAGTCTGGGGAAGAAAATAGAGAGACAGCGTTGCAGATTCATTGTATTATTAGTTTTCTTTAATAAAAACACCATTTGAGCTATATATTATTTTTTTGAGTGTGTATTTATCATGAGAAGCTAAACCCCAACACTGGGACAACGGAGGAAGCAACTTTTCATGATTGTGGTAAATGAATTAATTCTTTTATTGACTTTTTGCATAGATTTAATTGCTTTATGATTTCTATTAATTATTTGTTATTTTTTTAGATGCCGCATGCTTAGTTCTAAATACTTTAGATGCGTCATGCTTTTAACTTACAAATAATATTTTACGAAATCTATTTTTGGCAAAGAACTAGAGTCACAACTTCTTTTGTTTGAGCTATATTGTCTAGAGTTAATGACTGAACTATAACAATATGAAAAGTAGTGGAATCTCGCGTCTCAGCGTCTCTTCATCTTGTGACAAATTGTGTATATATATTTCTCCTTATTTTTTTTTATTAAGTCTTAAAACAAATTCTCAACAAATCTGAGTGAACGAATCATCTTACTACAACATCATTGAAAAATACCATCAACTTTTGGAGCCGCCGACGCGGATTTGTTTATAGATTTGTTTTTAGGTTTCATTTTTATTATTTTTTGTTCTTTTTTTACGCCTTTTGGTATTTCTTGTTTGTTTTCAGATTTGGAGCCAAGCTAAAGAAAGAGAAGAAAGTGTTGAAAATAAAAGCTAAGCCAAAGAAGGAAAGAAAAGGAGAATTCAAGAGGAGTGAAGAAGAAGATTTTTGTATATAAAGATTTTTTTATTTTATTTTTAGAAACTGTAAATAGGTTTTTATTTTTGTAATTTTTATTTTATTTTGGACTTTTTTATTTTTGGACATTGGACATTTTTATTTTTTTAAAACCCTACGGAAGGGTAATTTTAAATAAACTGTTTGCAGAGAAGGACGGTGATTACGATATCACCTCGGCCCCTCGGATTCGTACACAACATTGGAGTTGTGGCCCGAGTCGACTTCAGCGGTTCATCCTCCGTCTGGAACGGGAGGTAAGAATTCTAAACACCCGCGAATCTCCTGTCAGCGGATTTACTGGATGATTTTGTATGCATATATGTTGAGGAATCGAATACGGCTGTTTTAATTTCCTAGTAAAGGGCAAGGCCTGGCCATACAAGATAAGGGTTCGGATTTCATCACCGTTCTCTTCTTGCCCGCCTTAGGAAAAGGAAACCAAACGCGAACCTAGGCCTAAAATTTTGACTAGAACGAGACCGATAGGGTAACGAGCTTAATAGGAAAGTCATTCGAGAAATATTGGTTACTCTTTTAAGCATACTTCGAAGTTCATGATGGTTTCTGTGAGTTGAATGCGTGACTGCGCCGCCTTGTAATAACGGTGATGCCTTGGGTATCAAAGCTCCACTGAGCTTCCCTCGCCCCTATTCAACTTGCTTTGACTCGGATTGATTCCAGAGGGGTTTGCTTAAATTGTAACGAATTCCCTTTCGAAGGATTAGAAGCTGGTCTAGAAACAATCTAAGTGGAGCCATCATGCTTTTTGTTTGCTAGATAAAATAGGCTTGTTGTGGTCGAGTCATCCTTCTTTGTGCTTGTTTAGAATTCCCCTGCAGTTAGGATGTCGAACTGGTATTATAATAGCCAATACAATGAGTATCCGACTGAGCATCTTGGACATTATCATTTTTATGACCATAGTGTGAATAATGATTGGGAACGCAAAACTTTTGAAGGTTACGGGTCATACCATGGTGAGCCCAATTACCATCCACATGCGTACCGGTCATATGAGCAAGAAGACTATAGCACTAGTTCCTCGTCTTTGGAGGATGCAATGAAACTATTGAAAAGTAGTCCTTTTTATGATCCTTCTGATAATTACTCTTTACTAGAGTCAACACGTAAATTAGTTGTGTCAACACGTAAGTTAGCAGAAATGAATAACTTAGTTTTTGACGAAAGAGAACTTTCTATAGAGGAATCCCTCAAGCTGATGGCTGAGACGAACGAAAGACTTGCTCGAAATAATCTTACTTTCCAATATAGTGTTTCCAATAATACCCTTAAAAATGAGGATAGTATCGATGAAGAACATGAAATATGTAGGCATAGTGGTCAGGAATTTGTTACTCCAATTAAGCTTTACGATGATAATATTATTTCCAGTTCAAATCCAAATAATTTTTATAATTATTCACCTATTCAAAAGGACGAGGATTTGACTAGAGATACCCCCGTTTTAGATGATGTAGTATTTCCTGTCTACGAAGCCGATGATAGTTTTGAGGAACGAGTTTATTCTGAGAATATTGTTTTAGAGTCTAGAAATTTAGAAACATTATACTTAGAAAAAGAAAATGAACTCGTAGAAATGAGTGAGGATGAACCCGACTTAGAAGAATCAATTGACCATTTTCAGGAATCCGATGACCTAGAAATTAGGGAAGTTGTGACTAGTCTTTCTAGAGACACAGAAAACTCTAAGTTTGGGGTTGATTATCATTCTCCGTGTGCTTTAACTCTTAAAAAGTTCCCTCGTGTAGGACTTGACATTTGTGCCTCAACCATCTTACAAGATTATCTTCGTAAACTTTTTCCTGAACCTAATGATGTCCAGAGAGAAGCTCAGTTGTTAGAAACCCATCCTCTGGTTGATGTGGTTAACCCAGGCTATGATACCAAGATTAAATTTGTTTTCCCACCAAATACTTTTCTTCCAATTGTGGGAACATTCGATTTTAAGATGTGTCGGTTATTAAGTTCTGAGACTAAACCTAATTACTTTAGGAGAATAGGGTCGACACATTTGCTTAAGGAAGACCAACTCTTTCATTGTGGTCAGTTTTGTGAGTCAAGTCTAACTGACTTTAAGGATCCGCAGTTGTTCAGGTTATTGTTATGTGCTTCTAAGTTCCTACTTAAGTATTTCCAGACTCTACAACCTGATCTTAAGAATCCTTCTTTTGAGGAAGTCCTGCCTATGAAAATATTTTATTTAGACCCTTTTATAGAGCCTGAACCTGAGCCACAACTAAAGATAATTGTCTTAAACAAAAAGTTAAATAAGGGTATGTTCGGCATCTTCTTGGTCTGTTGCAGTTTCCTCTTCTTGTGGTTAGCACTTTTTGATCCAGATGACCCACAATTATTCCGGCTACTTCTATATGATTCTATGAGGTGACTAATTCCTTCCGATGTCTGGCTGAAGACTTTAAACTTAGCACTTCTTGGGAGGTAACCCAATCTCATGCAACACGGTAATATCTTTCCTTAACTCTTTTTCTTCAAGTGGTAACAGTTTCTCCTTGTTCATGATTTTAATTTTATCTTTAGAACATCGAGGATAATGTTAGATTTAAGTTTGGGGGTGGGAAGAACTTTTTAGTTGCACTTCTGAAACTTCTAGCGTCACATGGTATCCGGTTAGCTAAGTTTACATATTGTTTCTCACCGAAAAGATAGAAATTGGAATGCTAGGGATAACAACTTATTGAGACATTAGAGAAAAAGACATTGAGATCTTTGAAATTCAGGAGAGAACTTGTTCCTTTTAGAGGGTAACCGTGATGGACCTAACCATCCATGATGGAAAGGCAAGTAGGTCAGAAAATGCCAGAAAGACAAAGCAACCTCACAATATAATCATAGTTACTGCATTACGACTCTCTCTCAGTAGAAACTTATCATCATCAACAGACAGAGCGACATCAAAATCTATGAAGAAAGTTGAATACGTTTAAGGTTTAGAAGCAACAATAGAAAAGAATAATTCAAAAATCAAAGTTGAAGACTTAGTTACAAGAAGTTGTAAGAGCAAATGATATAAGTTGTTGGAATTCATGATACCAAGACATCTTAAGTTGCGAAGATCCAGGTTTTTAAAGTCCTTCTCTCATGGCCTTGTAAATTTTTGTCTTGTAATTTTTTGTAATCAAAAAAAAAAAAATGAAAAATGAAAAAAAAAATGAAAAATGAAAAATGAAACATCATTACGTTCTTTTTGTTCAATAAGGCCATAGGGAATAAGAAATTTATAAGTCAAGCAAGAAATCGAAGAGAAGAGTTAATTGTCAAGGTTCTATGAGGTTCGAGAGTTTATCATCAACAGTTGAAGACCGAAGAAGACGTTGTTTCTACTGAGCACTATGAGAGAGTCGAAGAAAGATGCATTTTGGTTGCTTTGTTAGTCCGCTTTCAATCTGGCACAAGATCTTTCTAGCACTGGTTTAACTCATCACACGTAATTAGTCCAGTTGTTTATCAGATGTCCCTCTCATCTTTATGTCTCTCCTAATCTTATCCAGCTGTAAAGCAGCGGACGCATCTTACAATGTTTATCTAGATGGGTAGCGGATATCTCTTTATCTAGCAGTGTTGCGGATATGTCTCCCCTTTTCTTCAGTCAGCTTTAGAGATGACACCTTTAATTTCCCTGGCATTCTAGTTACTTGGAGATAGGTTGAGAATATGTATGTCCTCTTAGCTCTTTGGATACTTGTGACCAATTAGAAGTCATGGTTTTTGTGGGTACACCTCTGATAAACCCACCCGAGATTAACTCGGTTTTATTTTTTAGTTTTGCTCGAGGACTAGCAAATAATAAGTTTGGGGGTATTTGATAGACGCATTTTTGTGTCTATTTTGTTCTCAATGTTCTGTACTGTTAGTGCTCGATTATGTATTAATTATGGTATTTTATGTCCTTGTAGGTATTTTTGGCCAATAAACACTTATGTGGAAAAAGTTGCTCGAAAAGTGGTTTTTGCACCCCGGAGGACACGTGTTATTCGAACTCTCAGTGTTGGCTAAGGGGCACCTCATTTACTAAGGGGCACCCTATGTACTATGCACACCCCATGGATATTCACACCCCATTTCTGTTAGGGGGAGAACCATCTTCTTCTCCACGGAATGAACAGAATTTGGCGGGAAAGTTTTGGCTTCAACAACGTATTTTTGGTTATAATTTTATGAGACTTTTTTTGGAGATTTGTGGCACGGATTGGTTGGTGATGAGCTGTAACAGTAAATCAGGGGCAATAATTGCCTTTGATTCATAAAAGGAAGGATATATTCTTGGTTTGAAGAAAACAGTTGTGAAGATATTTTCAAGGTTTGTTCATGAAGATACATGCTGATTTGGAGAGTTTTGCATGGGAATGAGTTGGCATTACCCTGTTTGACTAAAACAGGAAGGGTAACATATTCAGATTCGGATAAAAAGGAAAATCTCCATTTATTGTCGACAAAACAAGAATGGGAAGTACGTATATGTTGTGTTTATTATGGGAGATACTTGACTAAAACAAGAAGATTTTATTCTCTAGATTATATTATATTGATTAAAAGAAATTTCTTTGCCAACTCAGAATTGCGTGAGAATAAAGAAAATATTCTCGAGTTTAATGTCATTACTGAGGAGATTATGAGCATTTATTCAAAATATTTCTTGACTGTTAGGTATATAAATGATTCCTGGGAGCCAGAGAGGGGACATCGAGAGTCTGGGGAAGAAAATAGAGAGACAGCGTTGCAGATTCATTGTATTATTAGTTTTCTTTAATAAAAACACCATTTGAGATATAAATTATATTTTTGAATGTGTATTTATCATGAGAAGCTAAACCCCAACACTGGGACAACGGAGGAAGCAACTTTTCATGATTGTGGTAAATGAATTAATTCTTTTATTGACTTTTTGCATATATTTAATTGCTTTATGATTTCTATTAATTATTTGTTATTTTGTTAGATGCTGCATGCTTAGTTCTAAATACTTTAGATGCGTCATGCTTTTAACTTACAAATAATATTTTACGAAATCTATTTTTGGCAAAGAACTAGAGTCACAACTTCTTTTGTTTGAGCTATATTGTCTAGAGTTAATGACTGAACCATAACAATATGAAAAGTAGTGGAATCCCGCGTCTCAGCGTCTCTTCATCTTGTGACAAATTGTGTATATATATTTCTCCTTATTTTCTTTATTAAGTCTTAAAACAAATTCTCAACAAATCCAAGTGAACGAATCATCTTACTACAACATCATTGAAAAATACCATCAGCTGTGTCAAATTGCCTCTTTGCCGGCATATATTTGGAATGCCGGCACTTTGAATTTTCAAGATCACAGAAATTTCTGAGTTTTTCTGATAGTACCGGCATGGTCGAAAAGCGTAAAATCAATGCCGGTACTATGAATTTTCAAAATCAAAGAAATTACAAAGTTTCAGCATTGAAGTTTTTCTGGATACCATGCCGGTAGTCTGAATTTTCCAGGCGCAAAATATTTTTGTCAGAGTACCGGCACGGTTTGTAATTTAATTTCAATGTCGACACGTTTACTAATTTGTATGGATATTTTTCTGACATCCCGACATGTTTCAAAAGTTTAGTTCTACGCCGACACCAGCTTACAGCGTTGTAGGATTGAAACATAATCATGCCGGCATTGGCATCATAATATGATTTAATGTTTACAATTCACACTTCCAAAAAAACAAAATGTACCACATATACCCAAATTACTCATCATCGCTTCCACATATATGAACTTGCATCTTCTCGGGTAATTGATAGGGACAACGCATCCCAAAGTTGGTGATTCTTCTAGTACAATTTCATCCATTCCTCCGAGTGATTGGGACCTATATCCTTGTTTTTATTCAACGGGGAAACTGGTGGCAGTGGACAGTTTTCCTTGATTTTCAAAATGATGAAATGATTCCCGTTCACGAACGCTAAAACAACTCTTATCTTATTAAGAGATCCTTCGTGCTTTCGCCACTTTGGTGTATATGTTGCTTGAACGGTGGGGGTAAAATAATGAACAACACAATTAAATGTATCCACCACTAGATGCCCGCAAACCACCATTCTTATCCAATATTAAGTAGGAAGGAACTTCATCTCGTTCTCGGGCCCTAAGACTCGAGCATACAAACTATCAAACCCTTCTTCATCACCAAGCAATTGCTCATAAAAGATCTTCTTTTTCATAAGTTATTCGACCATCCTATTTCTAGCGTATCAGCATGGTGTCATACCTTTACTAACCGTCGTCTCAAAGATTCCTAATTGTTCGGTCACGGCATGATAGCCACAATTTCCATCTCCATTGACATCATCTGTATATACAATATACTCGCGAATAACCTCAGGAAGTTTCTCTACATAAGACTCTATCTTGGTATGATAACTTCTAAAGGTCATACTTGTTTTGGGATCCTTAAACATCTTCATGTTACCATTTTTTAGCTTTAATATCTCCAAGCCATCCTCTGCAAACTCTAGAGTGTTAATGTCTACAATATGTGATGGGAGTGCGTACTTCCTTGGCCTACCCCTTCGCTTCGGAACCGAAACTACATCAAATTTGGTCGTGCCTACGGAGTTGTCACCATTGCGTTGTTGTTAACTAGATATGGGTCGCTTACCTTTGCTATCACTTATTTTTGGTGTGGCTTCGGAATTTTCACCTTGATGTACTTGACTTGATGTAAGTTCCTTATTCGGCCTTACCTTTTTGTTTGGCACCGCCGCCTCATCAACTATGGGTGTGACTTAGGAATGCTCACCTTGTTGTTCTTTATCACTTGATGTTGGTACCTTTGTCTTCCTACCCCTTTTATTTGGAACCTCTGATCCATCGACTCTAGTTGTGGCATCCGCATCCTCGACTTGTTGTTCTTGTTCAATCGATGTGGGTACCTTCCTCGGCCTACCCCTTTTCTTTGTAACCTCCGCTGCATCGACTCTAGGCGTGGCATCCGCTTCCTCGGCTTGTCGTTCTTCTTCAATCTATGTGGTTACCTTCTTCGGCCTACCCGTTTTCTTTGGAACCTCCGATCCATCGGTTTTTGGTGTGGATACGGAATCCACCGTTTGTTGTTGACTTGATAGCGGTTCCTTCCTTGGCCTACCCCTTTTGTTTGGAACCGGCGATTCCGTGAACCTTGATTCTGAAAACTCACAAGCGGTTGGATCTCGTTTATTACTTGCCTCGAGTTCACATTCACGTTAACTCATTTCTTTTAATTGTTTCCTTTGTTTTCTTCTTGTCGTTTTGGTTTGTGGTCTATCAGGAGGATCTCCCTTTGTTGGCTCTTCACTTTGTGTTGTCCATGGGCGAGTAATTAGCCTTAGTTGGCTCAACAAGACTTGTCGGCTAGCCTAGTTGCCACGTAAGTAAGCTTCAAAGAATTCCTTTTCTTCGTTTGTATCCTATGGTGATTGTCTGGGAGCTTCTGTGTGTGTGTGTGGGGGGGGGTGAAAGACAGTTGCTTCCAAAACTGAATCGATAACCTCAATAGGTATCACTTATTCATACCTCACAAGCGTATGACGACACATAAGGCCCAATGAATACATGTCGGGACAAATACACACATCACCCAGTTTGCCGTAGTTTATCTCCTTTTGTATTTCTCTCATCATACGTTTTATTGACCACTGAGACACGTTGAATTCCATTCCTCGTAGAAACTTACCATAAGGAAGATATTGAGTTATCCTTTCCATTGAGCTTTTCTCAAAAGCCTTCTTGATCCTATCGATATCACTCTTGAAGTACTGCTTCATTGCCTCGGTGACCGTAATCACGTTTCCTTGGTTAGACTCGATGAGATCTTTAAATCTCCCGTGAGCGGACTCCGCTATACTAGTTGCTTCATTCCTGTAGTGTTTGTACCTGTTTTTCCATCCATGCACAAATTTTTCCTTTAACTTATCCAACCATTGATTCCGACAATACGAGACGGCAGTTGGATAAACTTCATTCCAATTGTCAATAAACTTGTCCAAATTCTTTTCGTATGTATCCTCGGTAAGAGACCAATAAACTTTATCCCAATCTCTTTAAAATTCCAACCACTTTTTGTGATTTTCCTCATCTTATTTGTCCACTCGCTCTTTGATCTTCTACTTCTTCGGGTGATAGTTTGTTCTTGCGAACGTCTTCCTATAGTTGAACAATCGTTCTCTTCTTAATATCCTCCTTAGTGGGTTCAAACAAAGCATGACAATCTTTTATCACATTTTGACGTATATCATATGTATGTAGGAAATTTTGTGCATCCGGGAAGACGTCGAATATTGCATTCATTAATGCGTCATCTTGATCGGTTATGATGACCCTCGGAAGATGATTTTCCCGGAAGAATAATTTCAATTTTCGTAATGCCCAATTATAATTATAATTATAATCCCTCTAGTTTTCCATTAAACACCAAGCCAATGTGAATGATACATTGTCCTATGTTTTCCCCACGATGTTGAACAACGACATATTGCATTTGATTGTCTTGTAGGTGCAATCCATCATAAGAACACCATAACATGTATGAGCCAATTTTGCAAGCAAAGGATGCGAAATGAATATTGAAGGGGCTTGTTGTCCATTCCTATTTTAATGATACGCGTGTAGTTATGATCCCAAACTATCTTCTCAAATTCTTGCATAACGCTCCTCCCTTCCCATTCCACCCTTCTAATACTTGATTTTGCGCTATAAATCGTACTTAGAAAAGACACGTTCGTCCGATCATTTTCCTTGAAGCATCTGAGAATTTGTCTTGGTTTGATACATGCTTTGGTCAATCTCTTTACATCCTCAATTTCATGAGGTTTTAGCTTTGCAACTAGGGAGTGACCAACAAAATCTTCCGGATCCGGGTGGTTATGACGATCGGACCACACCGTACAATCACATTCCTTGACCTTGTCTCTTAAATAGAATACAAGCTTAAAGGGGCAATTATCCTTCCTCGAACGAGTCTTGTATACCCTATTAGTCTTCTTTGGATATAAATAACCTTTTCTCTTGTGGCTATTCTTCTCCTTGTATACCCCACTTCTCTCGCAAGCCATCTCAAAACGAATCTTTGAACCTTGGGTATTCCTCACCAACACACACGTGTTCTTAAGAGCCCGTCTCTTTAGCCCAAGCAATTGCTTTCATTTTAGATTTTATTCCATACATAAGGACAACAATGAGAGATTATAAGGTTTATTACAAGCAATCCATTAGTAAAGTTCAAGATACTAGGTGAAAAGTATTCTTTGGTAACATACCAGAGGCATTTTATAGTATTCCGACGTATCCCGACCAAGTAGTCTTGCATTTGTTGGATCAATATATGTCACAACCTAAGGATCGGATGAAAAGAAAATAAATTAGTTCCAAAAATAATTAAAATACTATTCCGGCATGCTCGACCAAGGTCACGGCATGGTCGAACTGAACCGAAACTGAGGACCAAATTTGAAACGCTTTCCGGCATACAAATTTCATTTGAAATCAAAGACGGAAACATAGGTGCCGACATGCTCGTTATCTAAGGTTCCACGCCGGTACAGAGTTCCGGAATGGTCGATAATTAATATACCATGACGATATTTAGTTTTGGAAGACACTGTTTCCTGTATTTTTTTTTGGTGGTACCGATATGGTAAGATTAAAATTGAACCATGCAGGTATCATATTCCGTAGAATATTCCGTGGTAGGTAAAAAGCAACTTTTGTACCGACATGGTTTTTTCGGTTGCATACAATGCCGGCTTGCCTTTGAAAATGGGGGATATTTTAGGCCGGCATGGACATAGTACGAATACCATGCCGGTAATGGAACTGCCGGCATTGTATTCATACTACGTCCATGCTGGCACTGAGCTATTTCAGCTGCAACAATGGTGGATTCAAAGAAAAAGAAAATCAAATTTTCAACACAGTGGCACCTTTACCTGAGTATTGGGAGTGCTTGTATGTTGAACTAGTTTACTCTCTTGGGTTGGTTCTTCAAGAAACTCTCCATGTTCATAAAAATCATGATCTAAGGTTGTTGGTTCCACAAATACTTGCAATTGTGAGTTGTTGTCATTAGCAGAAAATTGAAGATATGCTTCTTGTTGTAGTTGAGCTAAAGATTCAACAACAATTCTCTCTTCACAATCATCCTCCATTTTCACCAAAAAAAAGTTCCCTCTCAATTTTTTTCCCTCCTTCTACTCTCACCTCACTCACCCAAATACAAATAAAAATACACACTAATCGTTTATCAAATAATCTTATGAATTTACTAATTATAATTAAGCACCAAGCATGATTAGTAAGGGATAGATTAGGTATTAGGTAAAATACTTAGATAAGGGATTACCTGATTTGATATTTAAATCCAGTTTTTGTCCTTTTCCTCTATCCCCTAACTAGTTCAAGTATCCCCAATTGCACGTTCCTTTTTAACCTACTTTTCTTGTGGATATTTTTTTTAATTTTTTATTGTATTTGCTAAAATTCTTCTACTGCATTTACTATCTAGTATCCTAGCAATATCTTTGGATTAACCTACATCTGTGTTCTAACATCGTGCCAGGTGTTCTGGCTTGGTATAGCGCAAGACAACTATTACGGGTATCGCTTACTTTAAATGTGGCGATTTCGTTTGACTTGGCGAGTCACTTGAACAAATCTTGTTCTTCATGCATCTAAGTGATGAGCGACCAAAAATGAGCTTCCGTTTAAAAAAAGTACTTTACACAAACTGAGTATCCGTATTGAATACGGAAAATGGGTCATTTGTCCAAATATTTTTAAATCACGGTTCAAATGGACGAGTAAAAAATAGTTTGGGTGAAATGGCCAAAGAAAAATAACAAGGATGAAACTGGATTCATCCTAGCTTAAATTTAAAAAATAGCAAGGATGAAACTGGATACATCCTGTGTAAATTAAAAATAAGAAAAAATATTTGAAAATGGGCACGATGAAACTGGTTACATCCTGCCTATTTTTACATTTTTGTCCATTTAAACAGTATCAAAGTCTAATTGTTAATTTCACCCAGAAATTGTTGATTTTGGTCTTTTTAACCAATTTTGTGTATTGAATATTCACTTTAACCTATTTTTATTTTCGTAAAATGGGTCATTTGTCCAAATATTTTTAAATCACGGTTAAAAATAGTTTGGGTGAAATGGCCAAAAAAAAATAGTACGGATGAAACTGGATTCATCCTAGCTTAAATTTTAAAAATAGCAAGGATGAAACTGGATACATCCTGTGTAAATTAAAAATAAGAAAAAATATTTGAAAATG
The DNA here is from genome assembly GCF_003573695.1 of Papaver somniferum. Classification (NCBI taxonomy): domain Eukaryota; kingdom Viridiplantae; phylum Streptophyta; class Magnoliopsida; order Ranunculales; family Papaveraceae; genus Papaver; species Papaver somniferum. Next base: position 164,597,484 of record NC_039358.1, on the reverse strand, counting down.
GGCACGATGAAACTGGTTACATCCTGCCTATTTTTACATTTTTATCCATTTAAACAGTATCAAAATCTAATTGTCCATTTCACCCAGGAATTGTTGATTTTGGTCTTTTTAACCAATTTTGTTTTATTTTAGAAATTTCTCTTTTAACTCTTTTAGTTTACTAAAATGTCTTTTTTATTCTAATTTACTAAAATTTCTCGTCTTTTTCCTCTAAAATATTTATCTACATTAACCGATTAAAGATTTAACAATTCTTCTTATTCTACCATGTTGAGTTTTCGTCTCACAAATCGCCACTTCCGTAGTGAATGCAATGTCCTTCTCTTTTCTCTAGGCTATATTCAAGTTATAGACAAACAAAATGGCCAACCATAACGCCTGGCCTAAGCAGATTAGTATGGAACTTGACTTGACTTTGAAAAATAGCCTTTTTGAAAGTTTTCTCTCATACAATATGTAGATGGAAACAAAGTGAATGAAGGTATCTAAAAAGGAAATATGCGCAAACTAGCTATAATTCATAATTCCTTGGAATACACCTTGTGATGTTATTATCTTCAAACGATACCGAGCAATACCTGACACCGAAATCTTTATTCTTTTTTATTTTCAATACAATTGACAAGCTCTTATTTCCATTTTAGGATAGAATGAGTATAACTAATGTCACTACATTAGATAAGGCATGCATAAAAATGGAAGAGCATAAATTTTCAGGCCAACAATAAAACATCCTAGAACACAACCTGTGATGTAAAGTTATGGAGTATTCCCTATGGAATATGTAGTCCCTGCAAAAATGAAAGAACTTAAAATAAATGGATGTCCCCGGTATTTCATTTTTGGAGTGAGAGATGTCAACATAAACTCTGTAGAATATTTCATCCAACAATGGGGTAGCAAAGGCACAAAGCAGTCGAGAAAGAAACACAACGTTTTCGTTACTAATTGTAGATGGGAAAAACGATTTGATGGTTTTTAAGGAATTGAGGAGACGACCGTACGGAGGAGACTCCTCGAATCGAGCGAAATGTTAAACCTCACACAGATGCACCGCTGCAAAGGGGGTGCTTTAGATTCGAGAGATCAATCTGTAGTACTCCGGCCAAAATCAAGACAATGATCGTTCCAGAGTAAATTCGGTCACAAGAGAGGATGGGTTGATCTGTAGGAGGGAAACTGAGAAATGTGTGGAATCAATGGTAATCAAAGATTGTGGGTGTGTGAATTCTGAATACGATAAGCTCTGAGTGATTGAAATTGCTCAATTGAGAGTAGTTGCTCAATTGATGAGTTGATGATCTCGTGTTGTCAGTTTGACGTGAGATTGATGATACTGATGATTCAATCATGATTCAGAGACTTATTTATATTGCTGGAATTGTAGACACCATGATTCCATGAAGTGTGACAGTTGATGGAATCAAGGAGTGGGGAAGTGGAGATCGTGTTTGAAACCAGTTGCTCAACGTGTGGAGACTTGGTCGATTTTCCACCCACTACCTCGTGAATTCCTTCAACTGATTGCACGACTTGCTCACATTCCATCGTGTGTTTGAACACACGTGTCGTAGACCGCCAGACCAAAACCCTAAGTGATATCCCCCAAGTGACACGATTGACGTCTCGTGGTTTGTTAGTCAATTGATGACTTCGTGGTTTGATGGGACGATGAGTCCATGTAGTCGTTGAGTTGAACATGATGTTCTGAAACTCATGAATTGAACATGTCATGAGACAGAGGTATAGTTCTTACGATGAAGTGAGCAAGTATTGCTCATTCGATGGATCGTTGAATATTGATTGTTGAACCAATATTCCTTGGTTTGACAAATATTTATCATCTGAGCAAGTGTTGCTCATGTGATGAATTGTTGAATATTTGATCGTCTGAGCATGTGTTGCTCATCTGATGGATTATTGGCAGCGTACCAAAAATATTAATTAGAATACTGGTCGTTGAACCGAGCATAATTAATAAAATTAATGACCATGAGGTCGTCATAAATTATTAAGGTTAGAATCTGGAATGATGATCCTTGGATTCAGAAACCCTAATTTGATCAATTGATGATCAATTCATGGTTCGTCAGAATTTCAACCATGGGACGAAGGAGGGAGCGACTACATGGGACCGGATCAACCATGTAGTGTCCATATGCTCACGTGAGCAAATACGAAGAACTCCTGAAGAGTTGACGATTTGTTTGGTGAAGAATGATTAAATGCTGGTTTAATCATTTATTCAAAAATGCTCGTCTGAGCCTTAGGTGAGAAAACCTAATTAATTATGACGAGGCGAGGGACCGACCATGGAGTCATGAAACCGGCCCTGGGTTGTCCCGTGACCGCCTGACGATCACTTCATGAAAATCCAAAGTGTTTGGGAGAGTTTTGGACCTAATACGAGCAATTGTGCAAATTAGGTCAAAACTGTGAAAATTGATGGGACCGGCTTCCGTGAGCCAAAGAGCCAATCTTGGTCGGTCAAGATAGCGTGCTCGTGTCCCCAAGGCGTCCGCGTCTCAGTCCTGAGAATTTTGATATTTTCTGGCGTGCAATTGAGCATCCATTCGAGAAAATATGCCAAAATTAGGGTTTCGACGAAACTGAGGAAAACACCATGAGATGATGAAAAATAATTATAAAATAAGGAATGAGGAGGCGTGGGACCGCCGTGGTCAAGGCATGGTCGGCCGGTCGTGACCACGGTCCCGTGGTGCCTTTTCCTTAATTTTATAATATTTTGATGATTTTATGAAAAATTCATGAATTTTGAGAAATTTGATGAATTTTGGGAGTTTCCATGAATTGAAGGAGTTTTCATGAGTTCAAGGAAGCAAAAATATTAAAATAATAAAAAAGGGCGTGGGACCGTGGAAGGCATGGCCGGCCGGCTAGGCCCGGTCCCACGAGTTTCCCTAATTTTATAATGATTTTATGAAAAATTCATGAATTTTGAGAAATTTGATGAATTTAGGGAGTTTCCATGAATTGAAGGAGTTTTCATGAGTTCAGGAAGAAAAAAATATTAAATAATAAAACAAGGGCGTGTGGGACCGTGGAAGGCATGGCCGGCCGGCTAGGGCCCGGTCCCACGAGTTTTCATTTTTTTAATATTTTTAGGTATTTTGATGATTTGAGGGAATTTTTCCTAATTTGAGAGAAATACCATGAAATCAAGGAATTTGATGAATTCAAGGAAAACTAATAATAAAATAAAAAACAAAGGGGCGTGTGGGACCGGCTAGGGCATGGCCGGCCGGCCAAGGCCCGGTCCCACAAGTTTTCATAATTTATTTTTTTATTATTATTTGATGATTTGTGCAAAAATACCATGAAATCAAGGAGTTTTTTCATGAAATTAGAGAAATAATAATAATAAAAAATAATAAGGAACCGTGGGTGTGGGGCCGGTTGGGACCAAGGCATGGCCGGTTGGCCAATGGTCACGCCCCACACTCCTTTCCTTAATTTTATATTATTTTTATGGATTTATGGAAGTACCATGAAACCGAGGAGTTTCCTCGAGACGAAGGAGATTTGATAAAATGAGAGAATTTTCATCAAATCATGGAAAATAATAAAAATGCATTAAAAATATAAAACTGGCGTGGGATTGACCACGACACGGTCGGTGGTCGTGTGTCCGTGCTCCCAGCACCCTGGTCAATATTTTAATTATTTATTATTTTCTTCTCTATTTTGCATAGGTTCATCGTTTCGTTGTATTTTTGAAATACTCGTTCGTGCGGTGACTGTTAGTGTATCATCGTTGAATACACCTTCACCATTTGAATCGGGGCTTACTTAGAGGTAGCTCAGACGCCCGGTTGTTGATTATTTATTACTAATTGTGGAATTCAGTGGAGAATAATTCACAAAACTGAGTAATAAGATGTTTATTATTAATTCATAGGATCAGCTGAGGATTCGACTACGAATTCAGAATAATAAAGTGAGCATTACCATTCCATGGGATCGTAGATTCGACCATAGAATCGGAGTAATTAAGATTTATCTATTACCATTTATGAGACCAGTTGTGGATTCGATCATGAAATCGGAGTAATGAGATAATATAGTTATTGCTATTCTATGAGATCAAGTCGTGGATTCGATCATAGAATCAGAACAATTGTTATTGTCATTCCATGGGACCAGTCGTGGATTCGACCATGGAATAGAGCGATTGTAATTAGGAATAATTAACTTTGTGGCTCTATACTAGCAGAGCAAGCTGTCTAGGAGCATTAATTATCCGATATGAGCTTGTCGGTAAGTCATATCCTTTATATAGTCAGGGTAAACTTGTTGTTTGTTCCTGAAGACGTTATCGCTCTATACTAGCAGAGCAAGCTGTCTAGGAGCCGTCCATCTCGTGATGCTATATAGAAATAATCACTGAAAGTATTCAGTATTCATGAGATATGCCGTTGTCCAGTCGTGAGACTACATATCTACATGTACTCTGAGAGAAAGTACTCTCCGTTGAGAATTCGATGAGAGACCCGTGTCTCGATACTCACGTCTGATTGCTGAATCAGAGCTTCGTATAATTATGAGTTTACGAATTTAGCCTTTGTCGAAAATCCACCATCTACATTAAGTCCCCTGCTTACTGAGGAAAGCTGTGTTCCTCAGTCAGCATTAAATGGTGATTTTCCGGCCATAAATAATAATACCAGTAATTGAACTTAGTCGTAAGTTGAGACGTTACCGGATTTAGAGAGCATGAGCAAACCACGACTTGATGAAGGCTTCAATGTCATGATTGGAGCGTTTTGATGAGCATAAATTGGTGTTGAACCGCTGGTTTGGACGACGAGTCCGTGGTCGGTTAGGATTCGCGGGTCGGGCCCAATAAGGAAATCCTTAGAAAATTAGGTTTTGGAAATAAAATTGATATAAAAGGGATTAATCCTTTTTTTTTCCACGACCAGCTCTCCATCATCTCTGCACCTTCACGCCAGCAGGAGAAGATTCCGTCGCCGCGGACCACCACCTGTCGCCGTCGTTGCCCCGGCCAATTTCCGGGGCGCTCCCAGGTACGTTTTTTTTTTTGCTGATTTTATGATCCTCATGAGTTGTTCATGCTTTGATCATGATGAAGTTATATACATGTGTGTATATTAGTGTGAGTTTTATGAAAAAACCCTCGTTTTTGAAAACGTATGTTCGTTCGATCGTTAGTTTTGAAAACTAACTATAATCCCTGATTTAGGAGAGATTTTTTTTTATATGAACCTAGGTCCAGTGATAAAACTTAGTTATGAGCTTTCATGTGTACCAAGGTTTTATCATAAAAGAAGTGAATTTTCATGAAATCGGAATAATCCTTCGTTTTAAAGACAAATAACGATGACACGAAGGAAAATATGTATGATGAACTTGTGTCCAGTGATAAAATTTTGCTTATGATTTCATGTAAATACAAAACTTTATCATATGTATGAGATGTGAGCTTTCACAATTTTTTGAAATAAACCTTCGTTTTAAAGACAAATAACGACGATACGAAGGAAAAATATTTTTTTATATATATGCAGCCGTGACATATAGTGTAAAATATGATGTATATTTTATTTGCATGATTTGTTTTCATTAGATAAAATCTTGAGAATTTATGTAGCAAGTTGCATTAATTGTTTTTTCGAAAAATCAAAACGTGGGTTTTGAGGAACCTTCGAAGATAGACAATATATTTATGATGAAATATTTTATTGTTAAACTTCATAGGTCAGTTGTGTGAATGTTCACATTATGAAAATTGTGTCCGTGATTTATGAAAAATCAGTTTCGGAAATTAATAAAGTTTCGTTCGTTTTTTGCAGTTTTCGAAGAGACGAACGATTTTGAGGTGTTAACTCTAGCATTACTATCACTATTGTTAGTGGAAGTATAAAAGGTAAGAGTTAAGAGTTACCATTTTTTGCTGATGTTGGTTTGTTTACATAGTAGTAATCTTTGATCTTCCGGTTCCAGAAAATGTCGACCAACAATAACACAATTACGATTACTGGTATTCCTCTTCTTCCTCTGGCTCTTCTGATGAGGATTCCGACGCTCCTGTAGCGAAATCAAAGGCTAGGGTTACCCAGAAGGGGCGAAGCCTAATGTTCCCTTGGGTGAGCGAAGAGTCTCTTTTGCTGAACTCGAAAAGAAAAGAGCTGAAGACAAAAAGGAGGATGCCCGTCAACGTGAAAAAGATCGCACCCGGCGTAAGAGACAGAGGGTTGAGGAGAAGCGTCAATTCTTGGATGGGGTGCCTTCTGATTCTGATGCTGATGCTTCTGAAGGAGAGATCACATGGGAACCATCCGAGCGTTACATTAAGCCTGATCGATATGAAAGAGAGCATCAGGGATGAAGAAAATTGAAGCTGAAGCTGCAGCAGAAGATAACTCGGATTCAGATGATGATGTTATCTTCCGTCCACCGGACTTCACCAATGATCCTGACAGTGACTCTGAAGAAGATGATTCCGAGAAGGACAGTGACGATGAAGCTGACAATTCGGATGAGTCCGACGAGTAGTTTTACTTCCATCTTCTTTAGACGTTAGAGCATTCCCTTTTAGTCTTCATAGTGGATATCTTTCTTTTGACTGTTTAAACGACTTTACTTCAATTAGACTTTTCTTCTGAATGATGAACATTTTGTTAACGTCGATTTCTTCTAATCCATGACATGGACCAATGTCCATATATCCAAATTCATCATGACTTGTCGATTTTCATGAGAAGTAACAACACGGCTGAGAATTCATGACGTGTACAAGGCCGCGTGGCCTATCCTTTGACCCGTGATGTTCAGTCCCCAGTGTGTTATTTTCCTCCGCGTCTTCGTATCGATCTTTGAAGCCTAGGGTTTCAGTGAAACTCGTAACTGAGTTGACTATATGACTATCGCCTGATATATATATCTTCAAGACTCCAAATCTATGATCCACGCAAATATTTCTTCCATTCCTGAGTCAGTTTCATCGTGCAGAGAAGTTTTGATCCTACCCCTTGCCGTCATGTCGAGCAATAGCATTTCTTCTCAAGATGATCTTCAGTCGAAGCGTGAAATAGCAACGTCTATCTCAGTAAGTTGTACACTTCTTCTTCTTCCTCTTTTTCTTGTTCAATCGAGATTGTTGATCACAAGAGAATGATTTGTCGTAGGACTGTAAGAAGAATGCTACTCCTCATAATGCAAGGCCTAAGCGGACTGTTAGAGCTCCTGCCCGGTATGGATCGGCTCGTGCTGAAGCTGGATCGTCTGTAAGTAAACCTATGACTCTTGAGATTGTACTGAGTCCCGGGATTAACACTTTCGTTTCATCGTAGGCGGATGTCCGTGTCGTCGTCGATGCTAGACGAAGAAAGAGTGGAAAGTCCGTGACCGTGGTTGAGGTTGAGGAAAGCAGTAACCAGGCATGTGAAGATTCTGCAGGATCCGTGGAGACTGGAGACGGTGTCCATGCTCGTGAATACCCAACCGCTGGACTTTTATTCGAAGCCCCATTGATTAATACCTTCCCAGACAATGAAATGGTCGGCGGATTCGTGATTCCCAAATGTCATGCTCTCTGTACACCAAGATCTGGAAGAAGTATGGTCACATTGCTACCACAGAAGTGTGGAAAGGTTTTCTTCCAACCCTTTTAACCACGGTAGCGGGGCTATTGCCGATCATCGAGGAAATGAATCAGATGCACTTGCGAGACGTCAAAAACCATGAACTGCACAATGGGATGAAATGATCTCGAATTGTGAGATATTGCGATTCAATGTAAGCTGGCTCCGTCGTCGTCTTGAGATAATCAAGGTTCATAAGGCGGCAGAGGCTGCTGATGCAATTTCCATGAATGCAGCTTTACTGGAGATGAGAGGATACTGGCTCTGGAGTCAGCAAGGGTTGAGAAAGCGGTCGAAGACTTGAAGGCAAAGACCAAGATTTTTCAGAAGAAGCTTGACGAGGCTTCTTACAGGGATTATCCGTTGCTGGATGGTTTGCTCTGAGTGAGCATTTGTGGTTGTTTTTTTTGTAAATCTGAGTTTCTAGTTAGGTGAAACAGTTGATCATGGTATGAACGAATTTTGCTCATTTATGAAATGTTTAATGAACAAAGGAGCATTCGCATGCTCTTTGGAGGAATGAAATTACATTTTGAAAATGCTTGAAATGATGAAGAGGTAGTTTGTTTCATGGATCAGGCATAATAAGCTTTGAGCCATTTGCCATTGATGATGTTTCCTTCCTTTCCTCCATTGATTGCTAAAATTTTGTAGTATCCGCTAGACACTGCTTTGATAACAACATATGGCCCTTCCCATTTAGGAGAGAACTTAGGAGCAGACATGTCTTGTTGAATGTGCTTTGCCGTCTTTAATACCAAATCTCCTACTTGAAATGTTCGAGGTCTTACCATTTTGTTGTAGGCTCTGGAGATCCTCTGTTTGTAAGCTTCCACATATTTTTCCACCTTGGTTCTCCTTGATTCAGCATATCTAGCTCAGCGATTCTTGATCTGGAGATTTCGGCCTCATCCCATTGTACACCACTGGATGCTGCAATCCTGGCTGAGGGAACTTTGATTTCTGCTGGAAGTATGGCGTCGCTCCATAGACAAGGGAATATGGCGAAGTACCGATCGAGCTCCTTGGTGCAGTTCTGTAAGCCCATAGAGCCATGGGTAATTGCTCATGCCATGATCGAGGATTGTCATGAATCGTCCGACTGATAATCCTGACCAAAGTCTTGTTGGTACTTTCTGCTTGACCATTTCCTTGTGGATAGTAAGGCGTGGAGAAGATTTGTTTGATCCCATATTTATTGAGCAGCTTCTCAACATCTTGATTGGCAAAAGGAGTTCCGTTATCTGTGATGATATGCTTAGGAACTCCGAATCTGCATATTATGTGCTCTTTGATGAAGGCGGCAATCGAAACTCCAGTGGTGCTTCGAAGAGGAATAGCTTCGACCCACTTGGTGAAGTACTCTGTCGCAGTGATGATGTATTCATGTTGTTTTGAAGATGCTGGATTGATCTTCCCAATGATATCTAGTCCCCAGCTGTAGAAAGGCCACGGACTATTCACAGAATTCAATGGGAGACAAGGAGTGTGGATGAGATTACCATGGTTTGGCATTGGTGACACCTCTGAACGTGTGCGGCTGCATCATCTTCCATGGTTGGCCAATAATATTTCTCATGAATTTGAAGAAATAGTTTCCTCTTTCCTTGATGTTCTCCATCATGTACTTCCTTCAGGATTGTAGGGATTTCATGTTCGGCTAAGCACCTCAGTAAATTTCCACCAAAGCTTTTGCGGTATAAGATCCCATCGAGATAGACGAATCTCTTAGCTTTCTGAATGAGTTTGACTGCTTGCTTCTTTTCCAGTGGTAGTTCGTTGTCCCGGAGGTATTTGATGTAAGGCTCCCTCCAGTCCCCAGTGTGGTGGACCGTCAAAACCTCAAGTGATGAGGAGGTGTTTGGCAATCAGGACAAGATCCTTGTAAAGCTCTTGACTGAGTCTCCATGGATGGCCAGTAGTACCCCATTCTTTGAAGCTTTCTGTAAAGTGTTACCACTAACGTTTGCCCACAGACTTCCTCATGTATGCGCTTGAGCTGTTCTTCCGCTTCGTCGCTCCCAAGACATCGTGATAGAGATCCATCAGGGTTTCGATAGTATAGCCCTCCATGAAGCAAGAAGTAGTTCTTCAATTCCTTGAGGCTGACTTGGCCTTCTGAAATAGAGCTGCTCAATTCATGAATGATGGGTGCTCGCCAATCGTTCGCTGGAATGTCTTCGATCTGAGTGAGCCAAGTTGAGATACGTACGCCTCTGTACAGTGATCGTTTTCTGTGCTCCTTCGAATTGCAGCTTGGAGGCGAGAGTTGCTAGGCAATCAGCATGCCTATTGTTAGTCCGTCCAGTATGGACGATCGTTGCGTCAGCAAAATAGGTCAACAGTCGCTGAGCTTCGGTTCTGAATGGAGCAAGTGTGATTTCTTTGAGAGAATACGTTCCATTCATCTGGTTGACCAATAATTTTGAATCTCCCCTTATCTCGAGGTGTGTTGCTCCTGCTTGCTTGGCCAAGGATAATCCTAATAGGAAGGCTTCATATTCCGCTGAGTTGTTGGTGCAGTGGAAATCCAACTTGAACGAATGTGAGAAAACTTCACCAGATGGAGACACCAGCACTATGCCCGCTCCTCCGGTGTCACTACTAGGGGTGGCAGATCCATCAAAGTATAGAAGCCATGTTTCTTCCTTGATGACCAAGATGTCTGGGAATTCGCCGGGCACTTCTTCATGTAGTGTTGTTGTGTCTTCCCCTGGAAAAGCGGCGAGCAAGTCTGCGACCGCTTGACCTTTGATGGCTTTAGGTGGCGTGCAAGCTATGTCAAATTCTGACATCTGGAGTAGCCACTTCGCTGGTCTCCTATCAAGGCTGGCTTTGATAGCAAGAACTTTATGGGATCAGCTTTGGAGATGAGTACGACCCTGTTAGATAGTAAGTAATGTCTGAACTTCTGGATTGCATGTACCAATGCCAGGCATGCCCTTTCGGCCTTTGGATATCGGAGTTGAGCATCTCTCATTGTGCGGCTGAAGTAGTAAATCGGTCGTTCGACGCCTTCGTCGTCTTCCTGAGCGAGGAGTGCGCCGATGGCGACGTCACTGGAGGCTGTGTAAAGAATCAGAGTCGTCCCTGCACTGGAGACCTCATGACGGCCGGTGACAATAATATCTGTTGTATTTTATGGAAAGCTTCTTGTTGAACAGCTGTCCAGGTGAAGCTTGCTCCTTTCTTCAGCAGAGGTGTGAACGAAGCAATGAGTTGAGCTAATCCAGGAATGAAGCGTCGAATATAATTTACCTTGCCCATAAAGCTCTGTAGTTCCTTCACGGTACGTGGAGGAGGCATGGTGGTAATAGCTTTTGCCTTGTCTGGGTCGACTTTGATCCCTTCAGCCGTGACCAGGAATCCTAAGAATTTTCCGGAAGAAACTCCGAATGCGCACTTTAAAGGATTCATTTTTAATTTGTATTCTCTGCACCTTTCAAACACCTGCCTTAGAACTTCGAGATGAGATGCTCGAGTCTTCGATTTTACCACCACATCATCAACATAGTCTTCTACTTGCTTGTGCATCATGTCGTGGAATATGGCAGTCATGGCTCGTTGATAGGTGGCACCAGCATTCTTTAATCCAAAGGGCATCACAGTGTAGTGAAAATTCCCAATGGGAGTACGGAACGCAGTCTTGTTGGCGTCATGTTCATACATCTTGATCTGGTTGTACCCACTATAGCCGTCCATGAATGAGAACATACCGTGACCACTGGTTGCATCGACGAGCATGTCAATGTTGGGTAGAGGAAAATCATCCTTTGGACAACATTTATTCAAGTTCCTGAAGTCGACACAACATCTGATTTGACCATTTTTCTTCTTAACAGGTACCACATTTGCTAGCCACGTTGGATGAAGAATAGGTTTGATGAACCCTGCTGCCAACAGTTTCTGGATTTCGACCTTGATTTGCTCCTCGACTTCGTGTCTAAATTGTCTGGGGTTGTTTGACAGCTTTGGAACCAGGGACGATGTGCAGGTGATGGGTGACGAGTTTGTCATCCAGACCCGGCATTTCTTCGTACGTCCAGGCGAAGACATCTTGATATTCTTTCAATAATTTTACCAGCTCGGTCCGCTCCTCTGGTGATAGCGCTGAACTGATCAGGATTGGCCTTGGATCGTCTTCAGTCCCAATGTTGATTGTTTTCAGTGGTAGAGTCAGTGCCGTCCTGTAGTTGTCGTGGGGCATCTTGGACTTCTTCTTCAAGTGATTGCTCACTCTGACACGATTCTTCATGGTGGGGAGACTTTTCATCGTTCTCCCCGATTAATTGCTAATCTTTCCGTCGGCGATAAATGACTCTCCCTTCTACGTCTCGATCGGTCGTGAAGTTTGTCCCTGGAGTTGAGACTTGATCATTATGGCGTTTAGTCGGTAGTAGTGTAGTAGGTGACTTGATCATTTTAGCAGCTGAGGATGACGGATCGTTATCAGCCTTCTCGATAGTCTTCCAGCTTGGAAGTGGAGTACTGTGAATCCTGCTTGGAGGTTCCGGGACGCCTTTTTGAGATTCAAGGAACTCAGTATCATAGACGGGAGCATAAGGAGATGATGAAGCCGGAATGCGAACGATCTTGTTGTCGAGCAGGGCCTTCATGCATTGATGGTATGTTGAAGGAACCACCTTGTTATCATGGAGCCATGGGCGTCCCAGTATTATATGGTAGTCAGGTTCTTGCTCGATCACATGAAACTTTGCTTTCGATCGAATCGGCCCCACCCTCAAATCTATGTATGCATATCCATATGTATGGCTTTGACTTCCTTCAAATCCTGTCATTAGGATGGGATAGCGAACGATTTTACCTTGTGGGAACTGGCCATCCTGAGAGTCTTCATAGTGACAATGTTGGTAGAAGCACCGGTGTCAACAAGATCTTCTAAATTCGGTGCCTTTGATGAAACCAGTGACATACAATGCTCGGTTGTGTCCTTCATCCTTCATGCGATCTTCTTCTCCAAAAGAGATGTTTTCAATCGAATGCCCAGGAACTAGGGAGACTTCTTCAACTGATGGTGTTGGTGGCGTTATTTGCACGCTGGATGATATCTTGTTGAGTGTTGAAAATGTGTCTGTGCGCTGATCCATGGAGAAGTGCAGGAGTTCACATAGATTTTCAATCAAATGTGTGACCTCTTGTTCCACCGGCTTCTCGTATATGGTGAAGCTGTTGATTTGAGGGTCAGATGACGTCTCAGTCCCCGGTGTTGGGGCTTCCGGAGCGGAGATACTTCCTAACTCGGATGTTAATCTGATGACAAAGTCGAGGATGTGGTTTATCGTCTCCTTCATCAAGTCCATATTCCTGGTATGGACCTCTAGGATTTGAGCCAACTCTGCCAAAGTCGGGATCCCTCTGCCCTCCATGCCGCCAGGTGTAACATGAGGAATGTTCCGGTTTGAAATATTCTGATCTGAATTAGTTGAATTAGTCCTAAGACCAACCATCTTGTGAGATTGTTAGATTGCAACCGAGATAATGATCTCCCACTGTGGTCGCCAATCTGTAGATGGGGAAAAACGATTTGCTGGTTTTTAAGGAATTGAGGAGACGACCGTACGGAGGAGACTCCTCGAACCGAGCGAAATGTTAAACCTCACACAGATGCACCGCTGCAAAGGGGGTGCTTTAGATTCGAGAGATCAATCTGTAGTACTCCGGCCTAAATCAAGACAATGACCGTTCCAGAGTAAATTCGGTCACAAGAGAGGATGGGTTGATCTGTAGGAGGGAAGCTGAGAAATGTGTGGAATCAATGGTAATCAAAGATTGTGGGTGTGTGAATTCTGAATACGATAAGCTCTGAGTGATTGAAATTGCTCAATTGAGAGTAGTTGCTCAATTGATGAGTTGATGATCTCGTGTTGTCGATGACGTGAGATTGATGATACTGATGATGATTCAATCATGATTCAGAGACTTATTTATATTGCTGGAATTGTAGACACCATGATTCCATGAAGTGTGACAGTTGATGGAATCAAGGAGTGGGGAAGTGGAGATCGTGTTTGAAACCAGTTGCTCAACGTGTGGAGACTTGGTCGATTTTCCACCCACTACCTCGTGAATTCCTTCAACTGATTGCACGACTTGCTCACATTCCATCATGTGTTTGAACACACGTGTCGTAGACCGCCAGACCAAAACCCTAAGTGATACCCCCCCAAGTGACACGATTGACATCTCGTGGTTTGTTAGTCAATTGATGACTTCGTGGTTTGATGGGACGATGAGTCCATGTAGTCGTTGAGTTGAACATGATTTTCTGAAACTCGTGAATTGAACATGTCATGAGACAGAGGTATAGATCTTACGATGAAGTGAGCAAGTATTGCTCATTCGATGGATCGTTGAATATTGATTGTTGAACCAATATTCCTTGGTTTGAACAAATATTTACATCTGAGCAAGTGTTGCTCATGTGATGAATTGTTGAATATTTGATCGTCTGAGCATGTGTTGCTCGTCTGATGAATTATTGGCAGCGTACCAAAAATATTAATTAGAATACTGGTCGTTGAACCGAGCATAATTAATAAAATTAACGACCATGAGGTCGTCATAAATTTAGTAAGGTTAGAATCTGGAATGATGATCCTTGGATTCAGAAACCCTAATTTGATCAATTGATGATCAATTCATGGTTCGTCAGAATTTCAACCATGGGACGAAGGAGGGAGATTACATGGGACCGTGGATCAACCATGTAGTGTCCATATGCTCGCGTGAGCAAATACGAAGAACTCCTGAAGAGTTGACGATTTGTTGGTGAAAGAATGATTAAATGCTGGTTTAATCATTTATTCGAAAATGCTCGTCTGAGCCTTAGGTGAGAAAACCTAATTAATTATGACGAGGCGAGGGCCCGACCATGGAGTCATGAAACCGGCCATGTGTTGTCCCGTGACCGCCTGACGATCACTTCATGAAAATCCAAAGTGTTTGGGAGAGTTTTGGACCTAATACGAGCAATTGTGCAAATTAGGTCAGAACTGTGAAAATTGATGGGACCGGCTTCCGTGAGCCAAAGAGCCAATCTTGGTCGGTCAAGATAGTGTTCTCGTGTCCCCAAGGCGTCTGCGTCTCAGTCCTGAGAATTTTGATATTTTCTGGCGTGCAATTGAGCATCCATTCGAGAAAATGTGCCAAAATTAGGGTTTCAACGAAACTGAGGAAAACACCATGAGATGATGAAAAATAATTATAAAATAAGGAATGAGGAGGCATGGGACCGCCATGGTCAAGGCATGGTCGTCTGGTTGTGACCACGGTCCCGTGGTGCCTTTTCCTTAATTTTATGATATTTTGATGATTTTATGAAAAATTCATGAATTTTGAGAAATTTGATGAATTTTGGGAGTTTCCATGAATTGAAGGAGTTTTCATGAGTTCAAGGAAGCAAAAAATATTAAAATAATAAAACAAGGGCGTGCGGGACCGTGGAAGGCATGGCCGGCCGGCTAGGGCCCGGTCCCACGAGTTTCCCTATTTTTTAATATTTTTAAGTATTTTGATGATTTGAGGGAATTTTTCCTAATTTGAGAGAAATACCATGAAATCAAGGAATTTGATGAATTCAAAGAAAACTAATAATAATAAAATAATAAAACAAAGGGGCATGTGGGACCGGCTAGGGCATGGCCGGCCGGCCAAGGCCTGGTCCCACAAGTTTTCATAATTTATTTTATTTTATTATTATTTGATGATTTGTGCAAAAATACCATGAAATCAAGGAGTTTTTTCATGAAATTAGAGAAATAATAATAATAATAATAATAAAATAATAAGGAATCGTGGGTGTGGGGCCGGTTGGCCAATGGTCACGCCCCACACTCCTTTCCTTAATTTTATATTATTTTTTATGGATTTATGGAAGTACCATGAAACCGAGGAGTTTCCTCGAGACGAAGGAAATTTGATAAAATGAGAGAATTTTCATCAAATCATGAAAAATAATAAAAATGCATTAAAAATATAAAAATGGCGTGGGATTGACCATGACACGGGTCGGTTGTTCGTGTGTCCGTGCTCCCAGCATCCTGGTCAATATTTTTAATTATTTATTATTTTCTTCTCTATTTTGCATAGGTTCATCGTTTCATTGTATTTTTGAAATACTCGTTCGTGCAGTGACTGTTAGTGTATCGTCATTGGATACACCTTCACCATTTGAATCGGGGCTACTTAGAGGTAGCTCAGACGCCCGGTTGTTGATTATTTATTACTAATTGTGGAATCCAGTGGAGAATAATTCATAAAACTGAGTAATAAAATGTTTATTATTGATTGATAGGATCAGCTGATGATTCGACTATGAATTCAGAATAATAAAGTGAGCATTACCATTCCATGGGATCGTAGATTCGACCATAGAATCGGAGTAATTAAGATTTATCTATTACCATTTATGAGACCAGTTGCGGATTCGATCATGAAATCAGAGTAATGAGATAATATAGTTATTGTTATTCTATGAGATCAAGTCGTGGATTCGATCATAGAATCAGAACAATTGTTATTGTCATTCCATGGGACCAGTCGTGGATTCGACCATGGAATAGGAGCGATTGTAATTAGGAATAATTAACTTTGTGGCTCTATACTAGCAGAGCAAGTTGTCTAGGAGCATTAATTATCCTGATACGAGCTTGCTGGTAAGTCATATCCTTTATATAGTCAGGATAAACTTGTTGTTTGTTCCTGAAGACGTTATCGCTCTATACTAGCAGAGCAAGCTGTCTAGGAGCCGTCCATCTCGTGATGCTATATAGAAATAATCACTGAAAGTATTCAGTATTCATGAGATATGCCGTTGTCCAGTCGTGAGACTACATATCTACATGTCCTCTGAGAGAAAGTACTCTCCGTTGAGAATTCGATGAGAGACCCGTGTCTCGATACTCACGTCTGATTGCTGAATCATACCTTCGTATAATTATGAGTTTACGAATTTATCCTTTGTCGAAAATCCACCATCTACACTAATCCACTTGATAGGAACTTGTTCAACACGGGCTTTTCCATCACCTGTTTTCATAAATATAAGCATGACCATCTCAATTAGAGAGAGGCTTGATCTACAACACTGGAAAAAGTCAACCGTATATGAAATCGACTAACCTGGGTGTCAATCAATGTGTCTGCAAGATATGGATTGAGCACAACAAACAAGAGGAGAACCCCAAAACCTAAAAATCTTGCATAAATCCTGTTCCTCTCAGATAATTTGGAGATTTGGAATATGTACACAAGCTTATCGTCTGCTTTCATAGTGTACTTCAACAACGCTAAAACTCTAAACAGAGCTAAAATCTCGATAACTAGTACTGACAGCACCTAAAGGCCTTGCACATGAAGATAGAATTCAAGGAAAAAAATCTCTAGAGGTATCAAAAAGGATCTGAAAAAAATAAGTTTGTGTACCTTAGTCTGTGGATCCAGCTCCAGTTGATGTATAATATGAGGAACAATAGATAATCCTCCCATGATTAGAGAAATGTGTGAACTTACATACAGACCTATGGTGATCCATATACATTTCCATCCCATGGAGTTTTTTATGACAACGCTGAGAACTCCTGTTTGATTCCCTATATTTTCAAAAAATAAATAAAATGAAATCGGATAAGCAGATTGATCATCTAGCTGAATAACCAAATGGATTGCATACAAATAGAAGAGTGCATGTATACAAGTATTCTTTTACTTGTAACCGCTAAAAACCCAGGTGATGGATTTAGCAGGGTTTGCAGTATGCATCATCGAAATCGATACACAAGATTAATCTAACCTAACGGTGTTGTCGAATTCTAATAGTAAATCATGTTATCATAACTAACGTAAATGTGCAGGAAATGTAAGTGCGATATAAATAAATGACACAAGGGATTTTTAAGTGGTTCAGCCGTAGCCTACATCCACGGAGGTAAATGAGTTTGAGATCTTACTATGTATGTTTGAATATTACAAGGTTCTATGAACCGATGAGTATGGGAAAATACAAGTATTGGATATCTTCCTCACTCTATGCCTACCTCTCCTCCGAAAAGTCCAACCCTTTCTCAAGCAACTGAGTTTGCTATTTATAGACAAATGATGAGTCCCCACCAGACTCTTCATTGGTCGCTCATTGCTTATCGCTGTCATCGTATTTTGTAGTGTGCGACGACTCGCGATTTTCTGGGTTATCGTCCTCCATCCTTATCTTGACACGTCGCAGATAAGGTTAGGCGGGGTGGTTGAATGCTTTAAATGCTGAGTAGACTGCTCTTGGACGCGTGTAACGACTCTTTACAGCTGGCTCGCCACCTCGATGATACGTGGAAGCTCCCTGACCGTTCATTCGAACTCGCCTCGTGATATGTGAAAGTAACTTTTAAGGATGATCTCATACTTCTGTTATAGCGTAACCATCATGCTCCTGTCCTGAAATCATGCCACATGTATGGTGGATATTTTGCAGATACATTACTTTTTCACCGAGACCCTCGAGTATTGTTAAAGTAAGCTGAAGGGTTTGCGTGAGTGATAGGAACAAATGAACAATAGTTAAATGGGAACATTATTTAAATGCCAACAACTAGTATAAGTTGCTTCCAAAAAAGTGAAAGCAACTTTCTCAAGTTGGCTCCAAAATTGGAAGCAACTTTCTCAAATTGACTTCAAAAAATATTATTTTTTATCCCTCAATAGGATTTCTGTAAAGTCGACCAAAATGGAGGGTATTTATAACATTCTCACTAGTTAAATAGTATAAACTTACCGATTCATTAAAAAAGTCAAACACAAAACTAATAGTAAAGTTGATGAAATAGTCGATGACTCTTTTTCCATGTCTTTGGAAAATTTTGAGGGGAGAAGAAATTTTGCTGCTTTTCACCCATTTTTAACACAAGAAAAAAAAAAAAAATTCCTATCGTGTTCAAGGTGGATGTACCTATGCAGCTATGCTCATTCCTGGCATCTAATTCCCATATGATCCCATCAAGGCGTGTAATTCAATGTTTCGAGCAACAATAATCAAACGTATAAAAAGGCAACTCCGAATTAACTAATGGTGGGTTTGGTTGTAGAAGGGAGGAATTTATGGGTCCAGGAGATTTGATAGAATTATGTTTCCCTCTGTATGTTTGGTTGTCCGAATCCTTAGAATCACGTTTCCTACGGGATTTAGTTTTCCAGCAAATCCTCCATATGGAGTCCGGCCCCTTCCCCTAAGATTTGCTGGGAAACTTGTCAAAGGGATTTATGGACCCACTTTTTTTTAACTCTAAATCCCATGTATAGACAATTTTAAGATTTGGGGATAATGCCAAACCGTACAAAGACTTTAATACAAGAAAACTCTATAAATCCTAGGAATTTTAATTGAGTTACCAAACACATAAGAAATTTATATGAATCCCAGAATTTATAATCCCATGAAATTATAAATTCCGGAAAACGGTAAATTCCGCAAACAAACCCACCATAAGGTTTTCAAGAACCCATTAGCACTCACTGCTGGTATAAGAGAGAGGCCAACTTTTATTTTATTGATGAGCTAAGAAAAGAAAAACGATTCAAAAACCTGTCCATTCAAAACTTGCTTAATTTTTTTGCTTTTGTTTTGGGAATCCTGCTGTTGAGTGTTGATGTCCGAACTCCGGATGATTTAATGGCATCAAAAATCTTATAATATTCAGTTTTCCCTGCTGTACGTACTGATCTGTGAATAGTTTATTTTTGATTCTCTATAGCCACTTAAAACTTGAAGGCATCATACAACAATTACTTTGAATTATTGAATATCTACTGCACCTATGAACTAACGATGATAGTACTATCGGATTTTTCCGCAATTAACTCTCTAGAATCTAGGCAGAACAACTCAACAAAATTGAAATATCCTACTGAAATGCTGTCTGTTACACTGATCCTCTTCTTTGATGTGGCATTGACGGGGACCTTGAAATTTCTTCATTTGGCATCTCAGAGTAAGATGGAGAACAAATAGATGTTGAGGTTCTAAGAAGAGGTGTACCAACTCTGCTTGAACCTTCATCAACAAATGCAGAATGCTTGATTCTAACAGTAGTAGAGATAGGTTTTAACTCGATAGTGTGATGTCTTCCAGGGGAAGGACTCTGAAACTCACTATCAACATCGTCAATGGAAATTACTGTGCTAGTATCTGCGTGCACAGTACTGTCATCGTTGAGGATACCACGCCGCCTTCTCTTCTTTGTTTCCTTGTTCCATCCATGTATTGTCTCTCTTACTTTATCCGGAATCAATGCTGCCCCTTGTAATTTGTTCCCATCTGGGAAAAAAAAAAAAAAAAAAAAGGACAAATAGAAATAACGAACGTGACTGAAGATATCACTTTTGCATAAATTTTGAAGGACGCAAATGGTTAAAATAACATGTTGAAAAGAAAGGATACCTGAGTTACTAGTGCATATAGTGGCAAAGTGCTGTAGCTACAAAAGATCTGTCCAACGAACCTAACCAGATGCCAACGAGAAGAGTAAGTGAACAATACGTTCCAGTAAATTCTTACAAAATAAAAGACCTATAAAAGCAAGGTTATAACAGTGGTAAATGCATACCCCAAAACGAGGCGTGTGTATACAAACCCTTGATTTTCAGTGAAGCATGAGTGATATCCAAATTGCCACTGTACAATCAATCAGGCAACAAAAATATCAGCACAAATCACTCCTACATTATGTTTGTTTACTCCTGACTCATCTGAGTTATCTAGATCTGAGTGAAATCACCTGACTCATCTGGATCTGTCTCATCTGACTCAAAAAACGTGAGTCAGTGGTTTGGTCCCGTTAGTCAGGGGTATTTTGTTACCTGACTCAAATGGGTCCGAGTCAGGGGTTATGTCTGAGTCATAGGTCGAGTCAGATCTGACTCAAAATGCAAAACAAACGGTCTGACTGCTGACTCGGTCCGAGTCAGAAATTGACTCAGATCCAGACGCCGAGTCAGCTGCAAACAAACAAGATGCTAGTCTCACACAGGAATGTAACTCACTTAACAGCGAAAAGAAAGTACCCAGAACCACAAAAATGTAGCCAGGTCAAACGCATTCTGCGTTTAAAAAGAGAAGGATCGAGCCAGTCAAATTTTGCCAATTTATTATATTTGAATGACTTATAATAATAAAGTCAAGTTGTGGATTCTGAAAAAGCCAACCTGGAATAGAACAAAATGGATCAAGGACAAGATAAACCTTGGTTTCTTAAACCAAAAAAGTTCATCCCCAGGCCTCAACCGTGTTTCTGAGAAGAATCCAGTTACACCAGCATTTTCCCATACCAAGGTTGCAATAATCTGCTGAAGCTTTGTACCCAACACCAGAACAAGCTGCACAAGACTAAACCTTCAGTACTGTGTATTTAGTTACATGTAGTGTATGTTGCCGTACACCGCCAAGCTTTGGAGGG
This sequence comes from Papaver somniferum, assembly GCF_003573695.1. Lineage (NCBI taxonomy): Eukaryota > Viridiplantae > Streptophyta > Magnoliopsida > Ranunculales > Papaveraceae > Papaver > Papaver somniferum. Next base: position 164,576,399 of record NC_039358.1, on the reverse strand, counting down.
GAATAAGTTCTTACAGCTATGGGTATGATGGCTAACCAGAAATAAAGATCAGCCCCTGCATAGAAGATGTAAAAATAGATGGATTGTTCGTCAACTATAACTTTTATCTATCTTGGAATACATAAAAGCCACTAACAAATCAGCCAAGGTTTGTAATAGTGGTAGTAAGAAAACCACAAAAAACTGCCGTACCATCGACATCAAAAAGCATGAAATCAACAACAAATCCCCATAGCGGTACACTGCCATAAAATCAAGAAGAGGTTAGCTAGCTAGAAGTTTATAAGGACTACAAATGGGCATGAAGTACAAGTGCCCTGTACGTTGGACTTAAAGCGGCTATGGATCTTGCACCCAAACTGGCAGGTTGCAGGTGCATTAGGGTTTTGTTGTATTTGGGTGGCTCAACCTGTGTGGTCCAGCGTTATCAGAAGAACAAACTACTAGCTTTGACCTGACAGGAAAACGAATAACCGATACTACTCCAAAATACAATGTTGAATCATCCAACTGGAGCAGAACAGTTTCTACAATTTTTCCAAGTGAGTTCATATCCCATCATGTCATACGGATGCACTTGAGTTATTGTCAGATACTTCCAAGAAATAGTATGGAATTGTAGCTCACCTTACACCAACTATCCTTTGGAATTCTTCTTCCATGGAACGAACCATATAGCTGTGAAAGTCATATCTCGATGCAAGATTGTGATTCTGCAATTACAGAAACCAGAGTAAATGAGAAAAGGATACAGTCTATTGCATTAAATAATATAGTAATAGAAATGCGCTAGGGTGGAATGAAATTCTACCCATCCGACTACCTAAAAAGTGCTTAACATGCAACCAAGTCATCTGCAAAGAACCCATGGTCTAGATAGGTGACATAAATCTACCAGCAAAAAGGTATTTCGTACCACGATGAATCCTGAACGAAGAGTAAGGTAATCAGTCCGACGAACGGATTGGCCAAATAGTCGGAAAAAACAAACCTGCACCATAATCAACGACAAATAAGAAGTTGTAGAACACTATAACTTTAATTATGACATACTACTGCCATCTCTAAAGGTTGTGCTTACAGGTGGGACTGAAATGAGCAAAATCAGAATCAACAGGCCCTAGCTGAACTTGGAAATGTGAACACTAGCGCAGCTAAATATCAGGATTGAAGTATTCAACTAAAGGCTTACTCACCAACCAAACAAGAAGTCCATTTATACTCCAAGGGTTTGACGAATGAAATTTCACAAGATTTGATTGCCTTCTCATTGTTGATTCTGTAGCAGTTTCTGTAAAGAAACAGGAACAGAAAATGCTTGTCATTTATAACCCCACTCACCAATGAAGCCTAATTTATGGATTCCCCATTCACTTTATGCGCATAAACATAAATTGGAAGAAAACAAAAACTACTAGCTAACAGAGTGCTGCAAATTCGCAATGTTATCAAACTATAGAAACAGAAGGAAATATTAACCAGTAATTATATATAAATTAAAACAAGATATATTGAATTGTATGATTCACCAAATTTCACATTAATTTTCCTAATTAAAGTTTGCATAACTGGAAAGTGCATTGTAATATCACATGATCTTCATTATTTCTGTATAAATAAAGCATGAAGTAGACAAGAGATTGTGGGATTAGCTGAGTTAATGAGTTTCGGGCGATAATCTACGCCAGCTATGTACAATAAGTAGTTATGCTTTACCGAAGCAATTGTTTTACTCTTAACATACCTAAAGAGCTTACCAGGAAATGCATCAGTGTCTAACTGATGAGCCTCATCCTCCCATGTCCTCCAGCTATGTATCTGGTACAGATTACAAAAGCAAAACCGTATATTATTAATCAGATAACCATTTTATCAGTATAATGCACTTGACCACATTGAAAATATTCATATCTGTTAAGTGCAGGACCCAAGTACTCTAAGCCAAGCAAAACATAAAAACAGTTCCTATAAATCCAAAGCAGGGTTATGAAGTAGATAGCTTTACTTGACGTTAAGAGTTCACCTTTACAATTGCTAACAACATCGTTAAGCAACTATATAATATATGCATTACTGCCATGATAAAGATAAAGCGGTGCAGCTGCTCCAAACCTTCGTATGAAACAAAGGGCTCATAGTTCTGGACAGAAGATGACATTCCAAAATAGTAAACAAAGGTTAAAGAAGAACTGAGAAGAAAGCTTACTGAGAGAAATAGTTTTCAACAAGTCGAAATACACTGAGATGACCAAAGAATTTCAATAAAATAACTTTTAAGGGGCCTAATGACATGCCTTTTCACAGGTATTTCCATTCGACTCACTCAACCCTCTCCGAAGGGAGTGGTGAAGAACAGAACCCATAAATAGCTTATGGCCTTCATGAGAATCTCCATCCGCTTTTTCAATTTCAGCTCTGCTGCATGGAGAGAAGGTGCCCTCATAGTACTTAGTATGAATGCAAATACTTGAAATCAATCTCGAGGTCGCTGTAAGGAGGAGTGACATAAATCCGAGCAACATCAACTCTGTAGGGAAGAACCTGAAAAAATGAGGCTAGCAGAAAGCTAGGATGAAAAGCACCCCTATCTACAGAAATTACACATGAATGGTATCTATTTGCACTTGTAATACATAAAACAGCATCACTGAGGGATGCCTCAAGATAAAGTGTCTCGAGAATGATGCATTTCCACACTGGATAACTTACCTTCTTTCATTTTCTCTAAAGCCTCGTATAAAGGTTTCCTGTTGGTTTTCTGCAGCCACTGAAATCATGAACATTGGTTAAGGATGGCAAATACTAAAAAAGCATCCTAGAGTTTCAAAGATGAAAACATTAAGGATCAATGACATTGAACTCAGAAAACCTAAGAAAGTGCAGCAGTAGAGGTTCATTACAACTAAATGTTGTTGGAAAACGATTAATAAAAAAATAATTTTTTAAAGTTTTAATAAAAAATTATAATTTATTGTTTTATTTTGTGAATGAAACTTTTTAGTCCCACATCGTGGAGTTTCCAATTTTTAGTAGTTTTAAGAAACTATATAAACCTTTTAGTCCCACATCGGGGAATTTTTCTTCTTAAGTTGTATTTGTCAATTATATAAAGAAATCCACTACTTTTGTAAAATCTATGGGAAAGGGGTTGCTCTATATTTTAGAGGGACCCCTAAGGGAAAATATTTTATAGCGGTTTTTAAGCATTCGCGATTTTCCTTAACGGTTTTTTCGGAGTTGCCAAGTTCAAGTTGAGCATCTACTACATATGCTAGTAGTGGGTGTATTAGGGTGTTTTATCTTGGAGATATCCGTCCTGTGAGGGCTATAGCATCACTCTTGAGTGTAGCCGGGCGCTAATGTCTTAAGGACAGCGTGTTGAACACGTGACTCACTCTATTTTCCAAAGTTTTGCCTTGTTGCTGTTGCGGAGATACGGGGAGCTTGTTCGTTTCGTCAAAGCAATCACTTCCATTATAAAGGAGCTAAGTATCAATAACTTTTGCTTATTTGATTTTTCTTTGTTTTTGATTATTGCACCCAACAATCTTAAGACATTAGCATTTGTAATAATCGAAAACGATTGATTGGTTTGTGAATCATGGATGTTAATTGTGGAGTGAAAAACAAAAACGAATTTCTGGTCAGATGTAGAGTTTCAATTTTATCTTTTAATCTAGAAGGAATTTCGATGAACCCTTTTGACACAACGTAGTAGACATTCTGATAGTTACCCACGTAAAATTTCAGAATTTTTAGAGTTGTAAAAGTATTTTTTTGATATTTTACAAAACAGAAAAACGTTTCTGAAAAATTCTGACGAGCAAAAAATTGTTGTTAACTAAATTAATTTTTGTGGGGTAACCATGAGTTTTTTGAAACGCTGATTCAAACGAAGTTTGTATATATAGATGTTATCTTCAAAACTCATATTTTACTTTCTGATTTGGAATTGTGATTTGTGAATAAAGGTGTCATCTCCGAGGGACATGGCTAATAGCCGCATGTGGTTGGAAACAAATCTTCCAAAGATGGCAAAGGTGAGAACATCGAACGCAACTCTAAGCATGGTCTTCATGATAAAGGTATATTTCGTAAACCTGAATCCGGAATTACTTTAGTTAAGGGTGAGTGTTATGTTTGTAAAATTTTTGGCCACGCGGCAGTAAATTGTAGACAACATAAAAACCTTAATAAGTAGAAAGTTAATGCTAATTTAGTTGAAACAAACTAGAACGAGTTTGGTGGCATGATGTCGGAAGTTATTTTAATAACCAATGTGAGAGACCAGTAGGTGGACTCTGGAGCCACCAAGAATGTTTGTTGAAACAGAGACCTATTCACCTCCTATCATAGGATAGGGGATGTCGAGAAACTCTTATTGAGTAACTCATATGCAATAGAGGTTGCATAAAAGGAAAAGGTCGAGCAGAAGCTCATATCTGTAATATTCTCACATTGAATGAAGTTTTCATGTTCCGAGCATATGCGAAAATCTTGTATCTTGTTCTGTTGTAGATGGAAAAATATTTAAGATCTTAATTGAATCTGGAAAACTTGTTGTAACTAGGCAGTGATTTTTTAAGCAAGAGTTATAGGACTTTGGGTCTATATAAGCTTAACGGAAAAACTGATGATGTGAACGTAGTTGATTCTTGTGATATCTTTGTGTGATTGATTGTTTTACGTGGTAGACTTGGAACCGTAAACTTATAAGTCAATGCTTAACTGGCTAGCATAGGCTTCGTACCCAAATTTAGTTTGGATTTTGAACACAAAAGTGAAATCTGTGAAGAATCAAAATATGCTATAAAATCTTTTAGCACAAATGTTCAGAGTAATTCTAAGCCTTTAGAATTAATTCAGTTAGGCCTAGTTGACATGAGTTCAACCCAAAACCACTGTGGTAAAAGATGGTTATAACTTCCGTAGATGATTGTACGAGGTACTATCTTGTATACTTGCTTAGGATAAGGATGACGCCTTAGAAGCCTTAAGATGTATAAACTTGAAGTTGGAAACCAATTAGAAGCCTTGAACATAACAACCGTATCCTTAAGGAGATGATAATTTCCATGTTGATTAGTTCAGGATTACCTGCGGCCTTGTGGGGGGAGGCAGTCCTCTTAACTAGTATATCCTGAATAAAGTACCCTTTTAAGAATCAGATGAAACTCCATATGGTTTATGGAACGGTAGATGACCTTCTTATGAATGTGTCAAAGTGTGGGGGCGTTTGACTAAGATTGTAATTCCTCTTCCTAAAAGAACTAGATTGAAACCAAAAATGTTGATTGTGTTTTCGTATAGGGTATATTGAGTATACTTCTACAAATAGATTTTTGGTTGTGTGTTCTGATTTTTTCTGACATTGGTGTGAATATTATTACGGAATCTAGGGATGCTGAGTTCTTTGAACATGTTTATTCTAAACCTGTACCTCATTAGAGATGTGTTGTTGATCCCCTAGATTTATCTTCAAATAGTCAGAACTTATTTTAAAGGAAGATGAAGTTGATGTTGAGCCTAAGAGAAGTAAAATAATTAGACTTGAGACTTCTTATGAAACCGACTTCATAACATGCCTAGCTTAGTCTGAGCCACAGACTTGTAAAGAAGCCTTAATATCTACTGAAACCCCATTCTGGTAAGAATCTTCATTTAGTGAAATGGACTCAGTCCGTTGGAACCAAACTTGGGAGCTTGCTAGTTTACCTCCAGGTTGTAAGACCATGGGATGTAACTGAGTCTTTAAGAGGAAACGATAGGTAGATGAAACTGTGGAAAAAATATTAAGCTAAGTTGGTAGCTAAAGGCTATAAACTAAAAGAAAGTGTAGATTTCCTTGATTCTAATTCAATTGTGACGGAAATTACTTCCGTTGAGATACTAATTGTTATTGCTGCCATAAAGAACGTAGAGATACATCAGATGGATGTTAAGACAGCTTTTTCTAAAACCGTGAATTAGGTAAAGAAATTTACATAGATCAACCTGAAGACCTTGTAGTGAAAGGTTGTGAATACAAAGTTTGTAATTTGAAAAATCTTTGTATGGTTTTCAAATAAGCACGTAAACAGTGACATGGAAAATTTAATCATGTGATAATGGATAGTGGATTTAAATTAATGAATCTGACAAGTATGTCTACAAGTAACTTGTTAAGGATGTCTGTGTAATTGTATGTTGATGATATGCTTGATACAAACATAGATGTGATCAATTCCACTAAAAACATGCACTGAATGAGAACATTGACTTGAAAGACTTGGGCCCTTTTGATGTAATCTTAGGGATGAGAATTAGAAGATAATCAAACATTTATAAGTCTTAGTCGTTCTCATTATGTTGAGTTGTGCTTAAGAGATACAATCAGACTGATTGTAAACCTGCTTGTACTTCGTACGATTCTTATTGTAGTCTCAAGAAAAATAAGGGTAGTGGAGTATCTTAACTTTAATACTCAAAAGTTATAGGATGTCTGATGAATTTAATGAACTGTAAGAGTCCAGACATTGCCTATATTGTGAGTAAGTTAAGTGGATATAATTGTAGTCCAGAGCAAGAGAATTCAGATGCACTGAGTAGAGTATTATGGTACCTAAAATACTCTTTTGATTTATGAAAGGTATCTTGTTGTCCTTGGGACTTTATGATGCAAACTGGATAGTTGACTCAGAGGAGTCTAAGTCTACGAGTGGATATGGTTTCACTCTAACATGTGGGTTTGTTGTTGGAAGATTTCCAAACAAACATATCGCTCAATTCATTATGGAATCTGAGAGTATTGCGTTAGATAAAGCATGAGAGGGGGCCGAGTGCCTAAGATGCTTTTTAGAAGACATTCCTCTTTGGCATAGGCCTGTGCCAGCTATATCTATACATTGTGTTAGCCAAGCTATAATAGTTAAAGCTAAGAAATAACTAATCTCAATCGACGTTATTTCCATTGATTGGATAAAGTCCAAGGAGAATATCGCGCAATCTTTGACGAAAGGTTTGTACAAAGAGATAGTTAAAAATGCATCGAGGGGGTTGGGGCTTAAGCTCATATATTAAACTTGCCATGAAGGATACTCAACCTTGCTGACTGGAGATCCCATGATCAAGGTTTCGAATGAGACAACTAATTTGTGGTGGGTAAAGGTAAACAGTATCAGAGATTTTCATTTTATGTCCCTTCCCTATGGTGTAGACGTGATAGTGTGACTGCATGTGGAGGATGACTTTTTAATAAGTCTTAATGAGTTCTATAGTTTCAATTTAAGATTGAAGTAGGGTGTAGCAGTAACACTCTTTATGGAAACTCACCTATCTGAATGAGGAAGTGGGTCGCTTCCTGTGAGAATATGAGCTGATTCTCTAGAGCATTCTGAGAAACAGGATACGTCCAGGGCCAAAACGGACAAAACGGCACGAGCTTGGCAGCAATCTTGGAGATATCACCCGTGGTTGTTATCACGAATTACATCAAATGCTAGTAGTTCAAGACATAGTTCACTGTCTCTAGCAAGTAATTCTGGTAATATCTCACTAAGCAAAGGTTCAAGACCTCATGGACACCTCTGCCTAAAATGGTATTTCCTGCGTTTTTTTATGTGATTTTCATTTTGATGCTTTTGGTATTACTGGAACTTAGGACCTAAAGGTCACTAAGGGTTCACTAGTTCATGCTTTTTCACTTTGGTGAAAGATACCTATAGTCTCACCATGTGAGAACTAAAGATGAAAGCTCTCAATACTATTATGATTTATGCAATCCATAGTATGACCCTGGGGTCAACACACTTTTGTGTGAGGGAGAGGACGTAGAAATGACTAGTATGATTTCAACACTTGCACGATCAGTCTGTTTGGATCGCGAGGTTGGGATGTTTATTTACCAAGATCTATCTGTGTTTTCATGTTTTATTGAGTTTTCATTCATGTGGGGGATTGTTGGAAAACGATTAATAAAAAAATAATTTTTTAAAGTTTTAATAAAAAATTATAATTTATTGTTTTATTTTGTGAATGAAACTTTTTAGTCCCACATCGTGGAGTTTCCAATTTTTAGTAGTTTTAAGAAACTATATAAACCTTTTAGTCCCACATCGGGGAGTTTTTCTTCTTAAGTTGTATTTGTCAATTATATAAAGAAATTCACTACTTTTGTAAAATCTATGGGAAAGGGGTTGCTCTATATTTTAGAGGGACCCCTAAGGAAAAATATTTTATAGCGGTTTTTAAGCATTCGCGATTTTCCTTAACGGTTTTTTCGGAGTTGTCAAGCTCAAGTTGAGCATCTACTACATATGCTAGTAGTAGGTGTATTAGGGTGTTTTATCCTGGAGATATCCGTCCTGTGAGGGCTATAGCATCATTCTTGAATGTAGCCGGGCGCTAATGTCTTAAGGACAGCGTGTTGAACACGTGACTCACTCTATATAGCATCACTGAAGAAATAGAAACTAAGCACACGATGATGCTAAAAGCAAATTTTTACTTACAGAACTTAAATGGTGAATTGCCCGCTCCAAAAGCAATGAAACAGCTATAAAAACCGTCAAAACAGTGGCGACAGACCAAGTTGGTGTAAAATACAAGGATCGCATCTCCTCGTTGTCTTCCGCCATCGTGAACTGACAATTTTCGCAATCCCAATTGGATGTAGTATCTCTATTACTCTAAGAATCAACCAGAAATACCTTTGAAACACCACTAGCAGATATAAAGCTTCTGCTTAACAACAGAAAAACCCTTCAAATCGTTACTTAAACCATATTTTACGACATGGCCACAATGACGCTCACAAAACCTGTACAGAACTAAGTACCAGTTTTCAGTCATTGAACATTGTATCCATCATTTACTCTGAAATTTTCAATATCCAAAGTAATGAGGCTTTCCAGAACAAATCCGAGAAACTTTAAAAAGAAATCTCCATTTAAAAGACGACCTTGCTGCAGATTCTTGGCCTTGGTGATACAGATCATTTTTCAACCAGTAAATTTTTCTATCTAAATGAGCAAATTCTAGAGTTTAGACCTTCAAGAAACATAAAAACAAAATAAATAACTTGGAAATTGTCATCACGTGCAAACATGTCTACTATTTTACATTTAACCTAAGAAACCAAAACAGAGATATAAACACAAATTGCATATAATAATAAGAAAAATGATTTTCAAATAAAAACTCAATAGTATCTAGATCTCTGCCTCTGGATATAATAAAAAATTTGGGGTTTTGATTGTTGTCGTTGAAGATTCTCTTTTCTTCATCTCAAAGACAGAGTCACCTGGCAGGACAAAAATTCAATGTTGCCTTCCTCAGTTCTTTCCTTTTAGCAACATTTCTTTTGTCTTGATGTTTCATTTCCCGGGAAAATCTCAGATTTATATAGTTGTCTAGTTTCTATTTCTTCAGAATGTTTTTACTTCCACCCAGTTTCTTCTCAATACACCCCTGCCTAATTTTTCTTACACTTCTTTCACACCCGGAAAATGAAAGGTCAAATTGCTTACAGTCTGCTTCAAATCACCACCTACTAAGCAGCTGAGCATAAACCAGAGAAAAGGTGGTTGCTCTAGTATTGCCCTTGTAGACAGTATTGCCTACAATGGTAACTGCAGGATGCAATCTTTCCTGATAGCAAACTACTTGATGGACTCAACAGCCAAAGTGAAACTGCAGGATGCAATCTTTTCCAACAGCAACCTAGTTCGTGGACTCAACAGCCAAAGTTCGTAAGCATAAAGAAACAATATTTTATTTTATTTTTCATTTTATATAAGCAACTGTACAGCCATAATTCATAGGATTTTCCTGTTCAAATTTAGCTACACGAGGATGTTTACTCATCAACTCGAGCGCCCGTTCCTTAACGACCCCAGTCCCCATCCCATGAATAACAAAGAGTACCTCCTTTGACCTAGTTGCTGATAATGCCATGCTGAGTTCTCTCAAAGCTTCCTCAACTGTCATACCACGTAGGTCCACAGTGTTCTTCGACGTCTGTATTGCCGGTCCATAAGGTACCTCCCCATTTTGGTTGATTTTGATTGGAGCAGATTTTCTATGCAACTGTCCCTGCAAATTGCATTAGAATTCAAATGGATTATAATCTATGCAGCATATACTAATTTGAAGATAAGAGGTTTCTGCTTGGGTAATGGTACTTCGATATACCACCTTTTCCCGAGTATAGGGCCTTACAACCCTAACACTTGTAAATTCACTTATAAAACAGCAAAACAGCAAAACTATATGCTCTACAATGGTGGTGCTAAAAAAATACTGGTCACATTGTAAACCCTTTGGACAATGAGAGAAGTTAAAGTACGAACTAAGATACTAAAACTAGAAAATGAGAAGCCGGTGAGAACAGGAAAGTTCATCAAGAACAATTTTAAAACTTACTAGTCTTTTCGGAAGTGCAACAGTTGCCGTTTCACTCTTATCAGATGGAAGAGCTCTTATATTGCTTTTTTTCACACGAACTCTAATTTTCCCATACTGCACTAAAGCCATCCCATCATGTCCGGGTGCCTCAACTATAGTAGCCAACTTATTTCCTAGTCCCTTTACATGGACTTGCTCTCCAACTTGAGGTACATAAGAAGTATCCTCAATTTCAGTGATTGAGTAATCCCCAGTGGGACGGTGAGCTTCAGCAATTGATGCAATTGCAGCTTCTGATTTGCGGATCATTAAGTTAAACTCATCAGGTTCGCCAGCACTTAGTTGGTTGTCGAAGTCCCTAACAACAGCTTCTATCTGAGACATAGCTGCTTTTAGCTCGTGCTGCGCTTTTTTTATTTCGTTTGCTTTTAGAGTTGCCTCACGCCTAACAAGATCTCGTGCTTCTTCTTGGATCTTCACCAATAAAGGAATAAAATAAAGATAAGAATTCACAAAGGGAGGGCGAAACTGATTGTAGGTACAGTTATAGACTTGTGAATCTAAAGTGACGAAATACTAGGGGTGTGGTCAACAGTTTTAAAGCATACCTCGTGATAAATTTTCATTACTTCTGAATGAAGAGATGCAGCTTTTGTGGCCTCGGCTTCCAATATATTTCTCTCTTCCGCCAATGACTGGTATAACAAACCTTTCCTTTTCTTCTGCTTGTCCGGCATTAATTTATCAACCCATATATTTGCACGTTCAAGCACTTTCCGGTCAAAACCAATAGATTTAGCAATACTCAAGGCATTGGAATTTCCAATGCTTCCCCAAAGTACACGATAAGTTGGTTTTAAAGTCTCCAAACAAAATTCCATTGCAGCATTCTCAAACCGAGCATCCTTATCTTTTAGATTACTTAAGTCTGCATAATGTGTAGTCACTACAGCCAGATTCACTCGATCTTTGATATACATCAAGATGCTAGCAGAAAGAGCAACTCCTTCAGAAGGATCAGTGCCACAACCAATTTCATCAATAAGAACCAGTGATTCTTTTGAGGCCACTTCCAAAATATTACTGATACGTGAAATGTGTCCGCTGAAGGTGGAGAGGCTTTGTTCTAATGACTTCAATCCAAAAAAGAAGAGTTTCAGAATAATACCAAATTAGACTCAGAAATCCAAAATATGTTATATATGTTCTCTTCCTCAAACAATATAATTTACTACCTGTTGATCTCCGATATCTGCAAGAACAAGATCAAACCAAGGAAGCTTCGGCTCGTTCCTAGCTGGCAAATACATTCCAGCCTTGGACATGAGAGACGCTAATCCCAGAGTCTTCATGGAAGCTGTTTTACCTCCAGTATTGGGTCCTGAGATCACAACCACCTTCCTCGTACACCCAATCTTGATGTCTATTGGCACGGGGAAATTAGATGCTTCCGAAGAAGAACCTCTAAGAGAAGATTCGAGGAACACAGGATGATGTATACCTTCGATATCTACTGAAAACGAATCACCTGTTTTATCCGATTCTCTCGTCTGGCCTAATATTGGGCAGACCCCATTTATCCATCGAGCATATGCTGCTCTAGCAGAAGCAAGATCTAATTCAAGAACTCTATCCAATAAATACATGATATCTGATTCTGATTCCGCTATTTCTAAAGTAAGAAAGCTCAATATGGCAAGCTCCTCGTATCTCTCGGAATTTGAGAGACGCACTTCCATGTTGTTTAACTCCACTGCATCTCTGGGTTCCACAAAGTAAGTTGCTCCAGTGCTACTAGTGTTCAAAACTAACCCCTCTGGAAGCATGAACTTGTAGGCTGCCCTAATACCAACACACATTCTTGATCTTCTCTTAGTAACCAAGGGACTATCAATAGCCCCAGCACGATAAATCATATTTGATACATCCTTCAACAAAGATTCCAGGTTGTCCATATTCCTCTTCCTTTCTGACCTAACGTTTCCCAAATCTTCACTAGCTCGATCAAGGATCACTGACCGATTACAATCTATACAGTATTCAATTTTCTGCTCCAATTCATTCAGGAAATTACAGTTCTCAAGTATATTAAAAAGCGGAGAGTACCTGACAGAAAATTACACATTGTCACTAACAATTCAAATCCCTATACCAAGAAAGAAGCAAATACCTCTTGGTTTAAGAAATAGCTAAGAATATATAAACTACTAGTCATTGCAAATCAAACCGACAATGCATTTCACTACAAACTCTAGCCAAGACATGATAACCGATCATTATAACAAGATTAAAATCTTAATCCATTTAATCCATCCACTAATTCTACTGACAAAAAAACCCATTGTGAATAATTACATGAAAAAATGAAAAATAAATTCAAGAACCACCTAATACAAAACCATCATTAAAATCCAATATATAAATTAAGTTGCCAATTACCTAATAGAAGAATCCTCATCGCATGAATTCTCCAACTGTCCCAATAGCTCTCTGGCAGAACGAAGAGTTCGTTTCACGGAACAAAGTTCACTGATAGTTCTCCGTTCACGTTCAACAGAAGACTTCACAATTCCAGTTATATCTTCAATTCCAGAGAAATCCAATGGCTGAGGAAGAAGAATTGCAGCTGTTGTTTGATTCAATAGTTTTTGGCTCTCTTCTAAACTTTTACCAAAACGAATATCTCCTTTAAGAGCAACGGATTTACCCATACTTGTTGAAGTGAAAGTAGAAACTTGAGAACAAACAGATATCCATCCTAGAATTTTCTCTGATTCTTTCTGTAAATCCTCTGATATCTTCTTGACTCCAATTTTTGTGGTAGCATTTGAAGCTGAAATTGAGTTTCTGAGAGTAATTTGACTCGAGTGGAAGAAATTTAATGATGGTTTGAAAGAAATGAAGCAATTGCAGATTTCCATTAGCAAAATATGAATATTAGGGTTTGATATGCATTCCGTGATATTGAATTTCGCTCTGTTTACTTTGTTTCTGATTTTTCAATCATTATCCGGTCCATTGGAGGGAAGAAAAAGAGCTGCCACTATTTTTACAGCGTATGTGTACACCAACCAAAGCGTACAGTGTTGTTGGATTTACTACCGGACCGCATCGGTGGGCGTAACATCGGTGGGCATGGTTTGCCGTATCTGCCCGGAAATCGGTCCCCGAGGTAAATTAATAGCGTGAAAAACTATTTGGACCTTCCCGGATGGTCTGATCCTATTCGGATCGTATTCGGATGTGTGTAGATTATCCTGTCTGAGGGATTTACTGTTTAGTCCATAAAATCTGATCCGGGTTACTGGTTAGTCCAGCGCCAAAAAATATTTACTCCCTAATCCAAAAAGGTTTTGAAAATAGTAAAATTACTCTACTAATCCTAGTATATAACATTACATATAATAATACATATGTTACTACATATTACATATGTAGTATACTAGTAGTAATTAGTAGTAACTAGTATATAGTATGTGGTAATAATATATGTAGTATGTAATATACTAGTAGTAATTAGTATGTAGTAATAACATATGTAGTATGTAGTATACTAGTAGTAATATGTTATGTATTGATACTACATATTGACATGTAGTATGTTATATATTGATATGTAGTATGTTTGATATGTAATATGTTATGTATTGATACTACATATTGATATGTAGTATGTTATATATTGATACTACATATTGATATGTAGTATGTTATATATTGATATGTAGTATGTTATGTATTGATACTACATATCAAAAAAAATTGTTATGTATTGATACTACGTATTTTACTACTAGTACTAGTATAGTACTAGTATACTATACTACAGTAATTACATAATTTACTAGTAACAATAAGATATTTTTGTTACTACTAGTACCATACATATTAATATGTAGTATCACCGTATTGATACTACTAGTATGTAGTAACATACTACTAGTAACATTTACATGTGTTGATACTAATTAGACCTGGAAGGGTGTTTTAGAAATTTATAAAATACATTTTATAGTCTCCTCGAAGTTTTTGGACTAGAGAGTAAATCTTTTCCACGAGTGGACTAGCCATTAACTGGGTCTGCTAGAACTGGACTAGCCAGTAATTCCTATATCCTGTCATGATTCATGAACTATTTAGCGACAAGTTCAGTCGCAAAGCAACTATAGTGTATGTTGTACAACATCATTTTGTCGTTCTTTCCATTTTCCTTTTACAAACGGTTTACATACCTGGGTGAATCCTAGACCTCGTTACCAGTACTCAAACTCAACATCCAAGTATTACCAGGAGTCGGACACTTAACTAAACTCGGTACACCACCAAGCTTAGTATTCAAAACTAATACATACATTCCTAACACTTTCTATAAACTTGATATGATTGTTTGAGAATCCCAGCATTTTTAGGGTCTACTATCAACTGGACAACAGAAATCATTTCCAATACAGTGTGAAGCAATTCAAGAATAGCGATAACTATTCACTTACATTTATCTTTTGAAATCGGTAATATAAGTTTTCACAATAACACCTGAGAAGCCAGTTGTAAATTCTTTCTGGAGGCAATGAATTATATGATACAGACCCAGATGTCAACTGCTCCTCATGCCCTAGTTTTATGCACATTCCAGTACTACAATCATAATACTAGTTTACAAGTATTGGCCTATTGGTGTAATCCATATAGTGCTACAGAAATCTGTGAAATCTAGTTACCAATATGCATAGACACGGCAACATCATTTGGAGAAAGGAGGCATACTTAGCACACATTCCATCCATGCAAACTTCGGCACACCTATTTGTTTGCAGAACAAAACAAACAATACATCTCAATTACAATCTTGTTATTAAACACAAAGATAAATCCCAAAACCCACAATAGAAATGTTTTACCAATTAAAGTGTTCTGACTCACCTAATGAAACTTTTATTTATTTTGCTAATATTGGAACACCACATGCAACAGGAGCATGTTGCCCTTCTTTATACACAAGGTTTCCTCTCACAAAAGTTGCCAAAACTTTTCCTGATAATCTCTTCCCCATATAAGCCGAGATACTCTACTCACAAAAACACGAATTTGTCAACAAAAAGAGGTTCGGTAAAGGAAGATAAGTATGATCTTTGAGATAAACTAGCAAAACCAAAGTAGTTCCATTTTAGTGTACAGGCGGGTGGGCTTTTGAAGCACTGTATATGTGTTTTCAGAATCCAGATAAAATGAGAAAGATAAGATAGTGCCAAAGCTACTCCAAGAACCATATCAAATTCAAAGTTTAAGGAAAGCTTAGCAAGTACAAACACATACTGGATTCTTATGGTATGCAGTATGGTTGTCATCGAGCTCAAATTCTGTATCTGGTTCCCACACGACAATGTCTGCATGACTTCCACTTACAATAGACCCCTGCATCGAACCCACCTCAATAAGTTTGGGGTGATAAAACTGGTACAAAATATATGGCTTTCCACATGATTTTCAATTATATGGTGGTGAATTAGCATGCAAAAATCTTTTTATGTCAACACAAAAAGAAGATATTGTCAAGGTTTGCAACAACAGTGTTGCATATTCATTTTTCTGGTGCAATTGTTCGAAAACTTTCCTCTATGTTTTACATTGATCAAATCAGTTTGTAACAGTTAATAAACCTAACCGACAATATTACCTTCAAGTCCTGGCCTGCAAGTTTAGCAGGTCGTTCACTCCACCATGAAGCTAGCTGATTCAAAGTGATTCCATATTTTCTCCCATACGACCATGTCACTGGAAGAACATACTGCATTCACTCCAACAGTAAAAGAATTAGTATTATTAGTGACTGTTCTAGTCGGACTTACCTAATAAAATTGCATATGAAAGTTCATTGTGCAACAAATCCAATAAATGAAGATTATATGTATATACTGCTTATTCCTTACCTGCAAAGATGATATGCCACCCCATGCTTTCAAAAAGTCACCTTCGTCGAAACGTTTCAGTTCAGGAACTGTTGGTGAGTGATCAGAGCTTAACATGTCAATATGCCCTTCCTGAAATAACATCCATCAGTATTAGTAGGCTTTACTAAGTAAAATTTTTATCAGTTAACATATCCAACTAAAAAGTGTACCGTTAAAGCATCCCATAATCTTTCTCTGTTGGCCGAATCGCGAATAGGAGGAGAACATTTCATACGGGTATCTCCATCTTGAATCTCTTCAGAAGAAAATGCTAAATAATGAGGGCAAGTTTCTACACTTAAGCTATCACCACTGCTTTTTGCCCCCTGCATTAAATTGTAGATTGAAGAAGAAAAATTAATGGCCACATCTAATACTATGGGATTAATGTCATTTTACAGAGAGTAATAGTTTCGGATTAATGTCTTCTTTCTATAGGTGAATAGAATCAAGAGCTAAATTCTTAAGGGATGCGGCATATACCTTAATCATATCTAAAGAAGCTCTTGTATCTGAGAGATGAACAATGTGAACATGAGACCCTTCTGAAGGACCTCCAGTCCTTGTGTCCTTTGTCACTGCTAATAGTTCCCTAATTGCTGCCGCTTCCCTGATCAGAAAAATAATAAATGCTTAATTAACTGAAGATAAGTGCTGACAGTAAGGTAAAGTTGGAAAAGTATAATCCTTATACGCCCGAAGTTTGCTTAAATTAGAGTCACTTTTCTGAAAGATAATAGAGGATGGTGGTAAAACCCTTGTTTTGTAAAACACGAGATAATAATAATAAACGGGCTTCTCTGTTATGTGGTTAAACTAATGTGATGACCAGCTCGTTCAAGGGGGTAATTGAGCTACTTTACCTCTGATGTGAACCTAAATCCTTTTTATTCTTTTATTTGTATTGAGTATCTAGATGTTTGTCATAGTGAACTTTGAAATTTGAGCAGTATCTCACCATGATGGGGGCCTAGTCTTAAGATATGTGGAATAAGATCGAACATCATTGATACCATCACTTGCTTCGGAATCACTTTCAGAATCCAGCTCAACCTCAGCATGTACAAGTAAAGGTCTTTTGTACTTTGCCAGAACATTCAATCCCTCCTATAGTTACAATTAAGTAAAGCATAAAAAGAAGGGAATGAAAAAAGATCACTTCGATATACATCAAAAATTGAAAGGAAGAAAAACGGCAGGAAGTAATAGGATCAAGAATGGGTTTGATTATGATTATTAGGGGAAGAATACAACACCAACAAGTCGCTTTAAGTTTAAGATACTAAAATTGAATCCGGTGTAAAAATGGTTTACCTTGATATGGCTTGCATTTGTCATGGGGAAGTCATTTATTCCTGATGGGCACATGAATGACTGCACACAAACAGCAACAGAGAAGAAAAAAAAGATCAGTGACATATCTGGAAAAATTCTGAAATGAAAGTAAAAGAACAATTCTTTTCAGAATCCAGTCAGTAATATGAAATGCAGGTTATCTATGAGCCTTATCATGCCAATACGAAATCTGCAATCTCTGTGCCAAAGGGAACAGCAATCTGAAATTACAGTCAAAGCATATGATTTAAGTTTAACAATGTCGATAACTCTTTAGCATAGTTACCTTTAAGCCGAGAACACCAGCCTTCAAAAGTCCCTCAAGAGCACTTCTATTAAATGCATTGTCGGGAACTAGACCACCCCAGAAACCTGCTTATACCAAATTAAAACTAGTTACCACTATTGCATGCCACATTAGTATGATGCATAAATTTCACTTTTGAAGAGCTTACCAACATCAACGTAAATTTTGTCTTCTGCAGCATCCACCTAATCCAATGAGACGGAAGAAAATGAAAATATGACTTGATTTAAAATTGTCCAAAATAACAAGAAAAGTACATTAGAATCAATTTCAAAGATGAGGAAAGCTCAGAAAGATACGGATTAGAAAAGAGGAATAAAATGGTGATTAATAAGCTAAATTAAGCATCCAAACCTTGAGTTTTAGAGTTTCTTCGGACACGGTTGAGGGATAACTATTGAGAGGCATGTCAATCAAAGTTGTGACACCTCCTGTGCAAGCAAAAATCACAGTCAATTTTTATTCAGATTGAAAATTAGTTACGGTGAACAGAGAAGAGACACTGCATACATAAGAGTAACTTCTTAAGACTCCGTATTCCCCGACATTAAAAATATTACTTAATCAGTTTCTGCCTCCATCTTAAGGAATTATCCACATTCCAAGTTGGACTTTCAAAGCAAAATATGGATAAAATGGCTCAACATTTACCAGCAGCAGCTGCTTTAGTCCCTGAAGAAAATCCTTCCCATTCAGTCCTTCCCGGCTCATCAATATGTGCATGCCTGCCATGGATAAATACTTTTAATCAGTATAAATCAATACATAAATCCGATTTTGTCCATACAGTGAGAAGTTGAGTTGTTTTTGAAGGTACAACCATGCACCTCTTTCAGTGTCCTTTTTTATTTAGAGATATAGTTCATTCATGAGACTTCAATATAGAAAATACTCTCAGTGAAGTCATTAATTCAAACAAACAACAAGTCCTGGTGTATGAATTTATCATTTACAAGTGAAACATAACGGATTAGGTTTTTCATTCTCACACATCTATTAAGCCTGGCATGACAACGGCATCCCCATAATCGACCACATTGCTTTTGATTTTCCATTGTTGATTTTCTTTATTAACTACAGATATAATGTTTCCACCCCTAACTTCAACTGTCAATTGCCAAAACAATGAATATTATTACTAATCCGAATGAAGAAGAAAAAGTTTAAATCTTCAATTAGTACTCTTTTCCATATAAGATTGATTTCTTATTTTGGACTAACCTGCTCCAGAAATTACACCAGTCGGTGTGACTATGTTATTACTTAATATCCAGAACCGATCATGAGGGAGAAGACTACACTCACTGTTTGAGGGCTGCAAAACAACAGAAGATAACAAAATTTAGAACACAAACGCATATGATGTGAGCACTGTGCACATGCATGAATCATGCAAACATAATAGATACATAGAAAAACATATCAAAAATCTAAAACACTTTATAAATATTTGAATTTTTACCAAAAAAAAAATTTAACAGAAATTCAGAAAATTTTAAAATTAAACTAAGAAAAATAGAACTTAAAACAAAAATAGTTTCACCAGATCAAAAGAAAAATATAAAAAATTGAATTGGGAACTAATAACACAACAGAGTCAAGATTGGGAGAAACCTTAGAAGATGTTTTCATGTAGAAGAAGAATAAGAAAGATGCGAGAAGTGTTAGAAGAGGAAATACTCTCCAACCCAGCAGGAAGTCCATATCTCTTGAAACTCACTCACTCCCTCTCCCTCTCTCTATCTCTATCACACACACACTAGTACCCTCTCTGCTCTGAGTGCTATCTCTCTAGTACTCTCTATACATTGTGGAATGTCTCTTATCTCTCTCCTGTTTCTGATTTACCGGAATAAGCGGGGAAAATAACAAGCCAATAGGAATACGGCAGTCCCTAGTAAGTTACTGGGTGGGGGTTCAATTTCTTTATTAACCACCTAAGGTCGGATGGTACTCCTCTGCACGTACTCCAGTTTCCAGAATGTTCAGTCTCCGCACGATGTATCCGATGTATTACAGATCTAACGGTATTGAGTTAGGGTTTATGGTGTACATGAAGAAATCATAATGTCTTTTCATTTCCAGCTCATGAAAAATTGTCTTTATATTCAAGTTGGAGTTGCAGGAATGAGATTCCCAATCAGATTCTTTCAACCAATTGGGTCTTTTTACCAGACCGGTTTGTTTTTGCCATTAAAGAGTCTTAATAACTTTTGGGGGTATTTTCGTCTTATTATTTGTCGCTATTGGAAATATTCTGAAAACGTTATATGAGCTGTGGCCTGTGAGCTGCGACTAGGTGTAAACATTGAGTACTTACTAATGGCATTAGGCAGCCAACACGCAATGAGCCAATGAGGCCAATATAGGGACCTGGGGTTCAGCCTCCCATGTAATTGGATTGGCTGGTGACTGGAAATCTCTTTGGGAACTGGGGATATAGAAAGTTAAGCATTCCAATTGCGGTGGAAAGTTGGGGGAAATAACACAATCTGTTTCTTGTTCATGAACCTCACGTGAATACAGATAGATTATGATGTACCGCACAAAGTGAATTAGGGCATGTAATATCTTTGGAAATTTTATAATTCATCTGATGGAAATCCCATGTAAGCCACGATCTGAAAATGTTTTATACTGTATCTTGAAAAGAATAAAAAACGAAAGAGAAACTTAATGTGCGCCTAGTCAGACACATAGGATAAGATAAATATTTCCATGCTTTCTGAACGTGACATGCATGATATGGGGTACGTGAGGTCTTAGACATGGTCACTTGGTGCATAAAATCATTTATATTAGAAGAAGGTTATTATTGGGACGTCATATTCCATTAGAAGGCGTCAGTTAATAGGACAAAAACGGGTCACTTATAAGTAATATTAAAAACCCCTTATCTAAAATAATTTTGTAATGAACTAAACAACCCTTATTTAGTTAATTTTAATTTTATTTAATTAGATAAAAATTGAATTAATGAATTTGTTGTATACTTGGTACCCACAAAAACTGGTCGTAAAATAAACTTCTACGGTTGGAAATAATCCAAACCTGGACGTAAAATCACTTTTATGGTTGGAAATAATCCAAACCTGGACGTAAAATCACTTCTACGGTTGGAATTAAAAGAAAGCTAGACATAAAATCAGATTCTACGGTTGGAACTAAAATGAACCCGGACGTAAATTGAGCTTCTACGGTTGGAACTAATTCAAACCTGGACGTAAAACTACATGCAAATAAAATTGTACGGTTGGAATTAATCCAAACCGGGACGTAAAATCACTTCTACGGTTGGAAATAATTTAAACCTGGACGTAAAATCACTTTTACAGTTGGAATTAAAAAAGAACTAGACGTAAAATCGGATTCTACGGTTGGAATTAAAAGAAACCTGGACGTAAAATGAGCTTCTACGGTTGGAACTAATCCAAACCTGGACGTAAAAGTACATGAAAATAAAATTCTACGGTTGGAATTAATCCAAACGTGGACGTGAAATCACCAACGGTTTTTAAGTTTTTATTTTAGTTAAAGGGTAATCTAGACACTTTTTATATGTGTTAGGATATCTCATAACCACTTTTTTGGACATTAAGAAACCAATTGAAGCCCCTCTATTGGAGTGTGACGCCCCAATAATAGCCTTCTATTAGAAATGAAACGCACAGGGCTGTCCCAAACTATTTAAGGGTCCTAAGAAAAATCAATAAAAGGAGCCGTAGAAAAAGTTTGCCGATTATTAAAAATAAAATGATAACATAAATAGAATAAAATAAAATTGGCAAATAGAAACTACAAAAAAGTAGCAAATTTACTAAACATTGGTGTTCCTCGCATCCTCGATGCAAACTCATCAATTATAGCATTGTAATCAACATTGTTCATCATATCTACCTCGATAGATAGCATTGCTAAGTCATTCAATCTTTATTGTGATATTGTTGACCGGAGATAAGACTTGATCAACTTTAATTTTGAAAAACTTATTTCTACAGAGGCAATTGTAACTAGAATTGTCAATAAAATCCTATATCCGATTTCTGCATTTTGGTAGCAACCTTCCATATTTTTCAAGAAATTCAACACTTCAATTTCCCTTTCAGTTTCTTCCGTCAATTGTTGGAACTTTTATTTCGGCATACAAGTCATGCCCATCAATATCAGAACCCACACAATGCTTCACATAATTTTGAAGCTTGATACAAGATGTCTTTAACGTGCTATCATCAAGAGAATATAACTTCTTTACATGAAACAAGAACCCGAAAATTTCATCGAACTCTTGGAATTGTTCGAACCTACTAGTCAGTGAGGATTTAGCTTGGTCTATTATATAATGAAAATAGTTAACTTCAAAAGATCGTTTACCTGATAATAGTACTTCTTCTTCGATCACAATCTCGTCAAAATGTTTTTTCCTTTTGATGATCTGTGACTCATAGAAAGTAGGTTATATTCCAATTGTTGCTGCCAAATCGGTAGCCTCTTCCAATAACTCTTTAAATCTAGTATCCCTGCACTTTTCAAAAAAAGAAAGAAGATCTTTTACTCAAGTCCATGGCAACATCAATATGCATATCCTCTTTTTGTAACAATTTGCTGATGGAGTTAACTGCAAGCAGAAAACGATGCCAAATAACTATCCCAAATATAAATTCAAAATTATCTATCTCGCGTGTCGATAAGGAATCACCTTCTGGCCTTGTTTTCACACTGAAGTCAATGGATTCCGACAACTCTAGCAAAGCCTCCCATATTTCAGGAAGTTGTAATCGTATTGCTCTTACACTCTCTATGTCGGCTTCCTATGTCGCCTAAGCATTAGGTACGTGCCTGGAAACATACAAAAAAGTGTTGTACGAAACCCAAGTACAAGTTACAACCCCATTAATGGCATTTCAAAGTAATACTCGGAAAGACCAAGCTCAAACAAATACTAATTAGAAACACCGTGAAAAACCCAAATATTCCATGAACATAAGTCCATAAGTAAATCCGGTTAAGAAGCCCACGAGAGATAAACCCTAACAAAAATTTAGATTTCAAAATTTTCAATTACAGTTTGCTATCAATTTCACCTCCTCCACTGTTGTTGCTGCCGCTTTTGTCGATCATCGCCACTTGCTTCGAAACCATCTTAACTTTCACATCTACTACTATAATCACCACCAGAAAAGTCCATATACTAATGGAAACCACCAGTTATATTCGTAAAAAGAATACCACAATGACTAAATATTTTGATGACCAAACATTTAATTGATTTACACCATTTTTACTACTGGAACCCTCGTGAGAACATTAACTGTAGATATCATTTAACTTCCCTACATGTGTAGCCATCCAAATGGGCGTGGGCAAGTTAACTCAATGCTCCCAGCGACGCTTGGGTGCCTGAGAAGTAGGGGATCTCTCCTCTAATTGCTTTATCTCATCATGAGGAAGTCGAAATCAATAGTGGAGATGAAGGACTAGGCCATAGCCTACGGAAATGGATGTTGTCAGTAAGTCAGAGACAGTTGAGGAGTCCACTCAGCATTAAATGCAAAGATTATCTATCAAGGCGCGTGGTCTCCAAGCACATGGAATAAAGGTGGCATAGTCTGACTGGGGAAGGTCCATGGACGACGAAAGTACATTATGTACAGAGGCGTAGCAGATCTCGAGGGACCAGAAGATAACATGGAGCAAGCCAAGGTGGCATGGTCTGACTTGGGAAGGTCCGCGGTCGATGAAGGTACTAATATGTACGGAGGAGTATCAGATCTCAATAAACCTAAAGATGTCAAAGATGTCCCTGATGTGGAAGGCACTATAAATACTGAGCTTCACTTCCAAATAAGGAGTACACAATTACTGAGATAGATGTAGGGAGAGCTTATACTTATTGAATGCAAGGAGTTAGAGTTCAAGTTCTTAAATTCTAGTTCTATTTAATACCTTTGAGAGCATTGAATACCTTGTAACCTCACTCAAAACTTAATAAACTCAACTACTCATTACCCCGTGGACGTAGACGAATCTTGAACCACGTAAATCTCTTGTGTTCATGATAATTTAGTTGTACGTACTTTCAGATCGTATTTATCATTATTGCAACTTAATTCTTGAATACCTTTTATTTACTAAGCAATATCCGTTCAGTTGAGGTATATTTACTATTTAGTATATGATCCCCTGAGCTGTACATATTACGTAGACTAAAGAAAAATTGTTAGTCACGGTTTGACGTTAGAAATGGGCTTCGTAGCTTGAGTTTTCAGTATTTTATCACTTCACTTTATTAGAAATCTTCTTTAAAAGTTCAGATCTAAGTTCAAGAAGGGCGAATCTCACTTTCTAATGACAAGTTCATCATTCCTTTCCCAAGCTTTTAGAGTTCTAAATATCAAGATGCTCGTAAAACCATAGATCTATAAGAATCTTTGAAAACGTTTTCACAAAAGCATAAATATTCATTTTTCAGGTATCCTCTGGATCTCAGTATCTGTGACTACTAGGGAATTCAGTGAAAAGTAAAGAAGATTAAACCTTGGACTCATTTATGTACCAAGAGTCTTTATTAAAACTGACATGTTCTCTTTTAAGACCAATAACGACATCTTCTGTTGCCTTTTTCACCTCAGGGTTATTTAAGAACTAAGTTCTAACTAATGGACAACTCCATTAAAATTGACCTCATAAAAAACAGTTCACAGCCGCCTTTGTGAACATGGCATTAACTGATGTTTTAAAGAATGTGCTTACAGAACATACCCTACCAATTTATTCTCTGATTTCATGACCAAAACGAAGGTACGGAGAAGCTAAGTGATGTGTCATCCAGCTCGAGATCTGCCCTCACACGGGAAAGATCTCAAAACATGACACAAATGAACTAGATGAATGAAGCCGGGGATGTTCAAAGCGAAACAACAAGAAAGTTAGCGGGAGACCGACCACCTGTTCGTGTCAAAGGAGCGGGCAAACATTAGGAGCAAAACCACCTCATGGAATACCGCTGCATGAACCAGTTCATGTTACGCATCCTCCTGTTCGCAACAAAGGGCGGAATTTTGCCTTGGCCCATCCCTTAAGAGGGCTAGGAAATCTCACGTATCTACCTGTAGATCCGGACTCTCCCATCATAGAGGACGAGGTTGATGATTCGCAGAACCCAACAGATATCACACCACAGGGAGGGAGGCCTCTAATAAAGATCAAATGATAGCTCAAGTAATGGCTTTGTTGAAATAAAACAATGAGCACGAGGATGAAATGCACGTCGAACTCACCTATTTGGATAACACGCCTGCCTTATTGCCCGAAGACATCTTCGAGTTGTCCCGCAACCGGAGTGTTAGAGCATTTCTCGGTCGAACTCACAACTGTTTCTATATCAAGCTTATTGTCAAATTTAGTTGTCAAAATTATATCTTGATTTCTAGTTTACAATTAGTTAAGTCTCGGTATAGGATAGAGGTAGTTGAGAAACGATCCAGTCATCATTTGCGTTCTACCGTTTGAAGGTGAAGATCAACCGAAGCTTTTGGAGAACTTCATCAACAAAAGGTAAGTGAAGACTGGACCACCTATTTCTCAAGTTATATTCACCTTTTTATCCTTGAGACGATTTTTTCATAACTAATTAGACTAGCATGCATAGACAAGAATTTAGAGTCGAGAAATAATTATTTAGTTTACGAATTTCTCGAAATATAATGACTAAGCTTAATGAACATTTGTTCGTACTTGATTAAATTTCGGTGGAGAACAATTTATTGTTCGGAACCAAATCATGATTCAAGTTTATCATTCAAAAATAGCCTGGAACAGTGATATGTGTCATTGATGATATTCAAGAATGTTTCGAATTGATTTAGAGAAACATAAAATTACTATATTTGGAATACAAGACAGTGCTATTAGTCTTACAAACTGAGAAAAATGTTATATGTATGAAGCTGTAATACATGTACTTGTATACGTAGTGGAGTAGCTATAAATCGATTTTCAGATTTGTGTGATAAGGATATTCGTATGCGTATCATGGAAATATGATTGTTTCGTGATCCGGATAGGTACGTATATTCGTATACAAACCATTTTGGAACTGTGGTAAGAAAACTGGGTTAAAGTATCAAACCGATATACGAGCCAATACAATTCTACGTTCTAGAACCAGTTTAGTACCCAAAACTGGTACGCAAAATGAAACGTTTTATGAATTTCATAACCGAGAAAGGTCTTAAGTTTGCAAACCGGTACGTGATCTAAAAAGTTCTGTAGACTCCGGAACTTTGAGTTGGTTCAAAGTTTGCAAACCGGTACGTGAACTGAAAAGTTCTATAGAGTCCGGAAATCGGTAATTGCATAAGTTTTGCAAACAGGTACGTGAACTGAAAAGTTTTGTAGAATCCGGAACTCGGTAATTGCATATGGCTTTGCAAACCGGTCCGCGTACTGTGACTCAGCCGACTCACGAAGGGTTCAAGTATTTGTATCTTATACATTTACAAACTATGTCAATTTTGATCCAATTACGATTAAATTATTTCTATGAAGTAATTTGCATTTGATCAATTCTCTAATTAACGCTAGACTCATTTGATCACATAATTGTGACCCAAGATTAATGTCTTAGTGAACATGAAAATGATTGTTAAGGGTTTAAGTTCAAACTTGCTAGTTCGGCTAACCATGTTGAACATAGTCTTTATCCACGGTTAGGTTACGGTTTACCTAACCAGAGTATATATCTTGTATCTTGTATATGTGAACAAGATTCAAAGCTTTCATCTAACGGTGGATATTGTTTGCTTAGTTCCAAAGCTATCTTAGCTTAAACCTAAAGCAACCCAGGCTTTGAAGTCTATATAAAGGGAACTCTTGACAACTGGGATTCTTGAATCTCGACACTATTTTTTAGTGTGTCCTATCCTAGTTGTATCTAGAGTCGTCCTCTCCATAAACCCTTTTAGGGTTTAGCGGTACTGGGATTCGTGAATCAATGATTAGTTATCTTTTATCTTGATAACTCAAGTATACTGATCTTGATTTTTTGTAGAGCCTTGATCCAACGATCAAGATAGAAAGTAATCAACAAAGTCTCTTCGTCTCATACTTTGTTGATTCCACAAGTTTTATACTTGTGAGGTGAATAATAATCTAGGCTGCACTTCGGGTTGCATAAGTACGGATTTTGAGGATAGCCAAACTTTTGTCAAGTTGTTATCGATTTCCATCACCTTGATCTATCTTTTGATCTCATCATCCGTTCAGATCGTAAATCAGGAAATCAATCATAGGCTTAATTTGTGGGAGGAAAATTTGGTTTAAAGTCTTCAATTGAGTTGAAGGGACTCTTAGTTGGTGTGAGACCGTCTAGGGGAATCAATTGCACAGAGTCCTGCTGGGATTCAAGAGGCGAAAGGAGCGCGACTATACCTGAATCAGTGAGAGACTGAGTTCGGGCTCTATATTCCAGACCAAAGTTAATTGGTAGTAGGCTGGTGTCTGTAGCGGCTTAATACAGTTTGGTGTTCAATCTGGACTAGGTCCCAGGGTTTTTCTGCATTTGCAGTTTCCTCATTAACAAAATTTCTGGTATTTGTGTTATTTCTTTTTCCGCATTATATTATTATCTTTATAATTGAAATATCACAGGCTGTGTGTTGATCAATCATAGTAGATAGATCCGACCTTGTTTGTTGGATAATACTTGATTGATCCTTGGACATTGGTCTTTGGTACCGTCCAAGAACTCTCTTTGTAGTTAGGTTCACGGATTCGGTTTTGTAAACGTTCAAACAACGAGAGAGAGAGATAGAACTATATACACTTTCATTGATTGAGTTTTGACTCTCGGAGTTGTGTTAAGTTAGTCCATACAGATTTCCTACAAAAAAAGTTGGTGGTGTATTTTGGTACCCACGGTATTTTCACGGAGGAATATTGAGTCTCATGAAATCTTCAAGTTAATTGGCCCACCTACTAGCCCTTAGGAGGATTGGATGATAACTCTTTTGACGTTCTCGACAAAAGACATCAATCAAGAGATTGAAATGCATAACAACCCTCTTGTGATAACCCTTCATATTCATGGTTGTAATGTCATGAAGGTTCTCATAGACGGGAAAGTTCTCTGAATGTACTTTTTTGCATACCCATTCGAAGGATGTGGTTGAAGGATAAATATATGGATTTATCCACCTGTACTATCTACGGATTCAATGGCATAGTCTCTACACTAAAGGGGGATATTTTTTTAGAATTACGTGCAGGACCTATGATTACGAACACAAGGTTTTCTGTCGTGGATGCACCTTCGCCTTACAGTGTGATAATGGGAAGGCTATGTGTTCATCGGTCAAGAGGAACAACTTCGACGTACCACCAATACATATTGTTCCTAACACCCATGGGTGAGATGGAAATCAAAGGAGATCAACATGATGCTAGGATGTGCAACTTGGCTAACTAAGGCTAAATGGAGAAAGAATTGTTGCGCACCAAAATGCGAGAAAAAGAAAGAGTATGGACGCAAAATAAAAGTGCGAGTCAGACAACGGAACGGAGGTCCCTCCGGCAAACAAGTCCAGAACCCCAGCTGGCCCAGTCCCCGAAGCTTCCGTCGAATAGAAATCAGTCCCCGAAGCTTCCGCCGAATAGAAATTAAAGAAGGTCACTCCTCTACAACCTCCAACACCAACCTTCACACCAGTAGAGCCAACATAAATGGTCAGCATAGTATCCGAAGCAGAACCAAATCTATTAAGCATTGGTACATTAATATAAGAGGAAGATGAACTGAATCTACAACATCTACTCAAGGAATACGTGGATATCTTCGCATGGTCTATGGAAGATATGATAGGAATTGATCCTGGGTGGTCTCCCATCACCTTCGCATAAAACCAGAAACAACACCCTTCAAGCAACGCATAAGGAAAGTCGTAGATATCTACCACGATACGGTAGTAAAGGAGCTGCAAAAAAATTTAAAAGCAGGATTCATCAAGGAAGCGAAGTACCCTACTTGGGTGGCTAACATGGTCATAGTAACCCAAAAAAATTGAGGGGTACGTATCTTCATCGACTTCATCAATCTGAACAAGGCATGTCCCAAGGATAGCTATCCATTACCCAGCATCGACCAACTTGTCAACGTTACTGAATGGCATGAGAGGTTATCTTCCATGGATGACTACTCCGTCTATAACCAAATTGGGTTAACAGACGAAGATCATGAGCATACTACGTTCTTCACCCCATGCGGCCTTTATTGCTACACCAAAATGCCATTTGGGTTGAAGAACGTGGGGGCAACATACCAACTACTAGTCGACAAAATATTCAAGCAATGGGCAAAATCTTAAAGGTTTACATAGACGGCATGCTCGTAAAAAGCAAAAAAGCAAAGAACCACCTATCAGATCTATGGGAAATTTTTTAAGCAATAAAAAGTTTCCATATGAAAGTCAAACCTTAGAAATACACATTCGGGGTAACCTCTCAAAAGTTCTCAGGGTACCTGGTAACTAAGAGAGGGATAAAAGTGGATCCAGAGAAGGTCGTAGCAGCAATGGAGATGCCTTCTCCGACAACTTTGAAAGGAGCGCAAAAGTTAAATATTAGCTTCCATGGGAAAATTCATTGCAAGATCATCCAAAAAATGCAATGCTTTCTTCGACATACTTAGAAAAGTGAGTTGATTCCTGTGGACCACGGAATGCAAACATTCCTTCCAGAAAATCAAAGAATGCCTTGCCTTTGTACCCATCTGTTGATGGTGGATTTTAGTTCAGGGCTAAAATTATAAAACCAAATTTAATGCGCTGACATCCTGTAAAGGGTAAAGCCGTTTGATAAGTGATGAGTGTAGAAAACCTCTTCACTTTATTTATTCGAAGCAATTCAATAAATACACAAAATTCACCCAGAATGGTGCATGCAACAACAATCCCAAATATTCCGTGAATTTTATTAGCATTATTAATTAATGCATAATTTGCCTAGTATTTTCAGTACTATGTTCTCAGTTGAACTCTCTTTATTGACATGACATGACGACTGAGTGTTCACTCTCAGCAGAGTAGCATGAATCTCCGCGCCAATATTGAGACATGCTTGAAATACCCACACAGGATGCATCACTCTCTGAAAAAGAGAATTTCGAATCGACGCGCTTTGTTTAAAGACAACTCGATCGAACGTATTTAATTCCCTTAAGGAAAATCTGGACTGTCCATATCAGTCTCAGAAACGATCGTGGCCACGCAAGTTGGCCGCAAAATTTAACAATCCTAGCCAAACCCTGGAAAAAATAGGCAATTGTTGTGATGACCACCGACGGGCCCACTTATGCCCTAGCCGGTCGAGCAATCACCATACTCCCCCAGCGCCATCAAATGCCAACCCAAAGTTAAGTGATCACGTTATTTTGGGAGAAGCTCGACGAGCATAGACTGTTCAGGGCAGTCTTAAAACCATCACAACCGTCCAACTTCGCCATCCTGGTTGGACGGATTAGATCATCCCATGAATGATCAGGGAAGCGCTAACGCACACGTTGGCGGTCTCACTTCTCCTTCACCCGATCGGTTTTCTCACGGCGAGGCCATGGAGCAATGAAACGTTTGCTCAAACCATGGAAAGCGTGATGCTTCTAAGGGTCGCGAAATTCCACTAGTGTCTTAAATCGATCACAACCATCCAACTTAGCCAGCCTATTTGGATGGATCACATTTAGGACCATCAGGAAGGTGCACATGCATTCACCGTCAGCCCGACATGGGCCTCACGCGATCGATCTCTCCAAAGGAGGTCACAGCTTGCCAAACCGTTTGGCCAAAGTCACGTGTGCGTGACTGATTCAAAACCCTAATTAGAGTTTGCGGCAATGCACATCTGTCGTAGTTCGATCATGACCATCCATCTTCGCCAGCCTAAACGGAGGGTGTAGATATAGACTCAAGATATCCCAAGGATGCCAACATGATCACCATGGGCCCACCTTTGCATGTGACCGGCTTGCCTATGCAGACTAGGGCCCGGTGCCTCGAAATACACGCCCAAAAGGTGGAATGCCACATGGATTTTAAACCTTTGCGACAATGTATTTCTATCGCAAATCGATCACGACCACTCATCTTTTCCAGTCAAATTGAGTGGCCTAGATCGAATCTTTGTAGGACCGAGAGGTATAGGCATGCATGCCGGCGGACCGTCTCCACGCATGCTTAGATTCGGTCAAGACAAAGAGGGGATGTTGCGCACCTCTAAATCCATCAACGACAGCAAATATGTGTCGTAAATCATCTCGTCCGTCCAACTTTGCCAGCTTGGTCGGACGGCTTGGATTAAACATTAGGCGATCAATGAAGCGCCTTAATGATCACCGTCCGCCACTCTATCACAGGGAGTGTTCGACCAAATGGTGGCCCGCCCATGCGGCCTCCAGGCGATCACTCGAAGATGGTTGGACGCCATTTTAAGACGCTTAATCCGCGACTTATTCAATCAAGCTTTAAAACAGCGATGCTTTATGCGTATCGATTGTTTGGAGCTGCTTGCTTTAAAGCGATGCATTATGTGCATTGAGCATACACGATATTTCATGAATATCAATTCCATAAATAACTCAGTTATTTAACTTAATAGCACCGTATGCTATTTCCTGCGGCGGATCCCACGATCTGACCCACTCATTCGAGACATCAAACATGTCACAAACTGGGGGATACTTACTGGGGTATTGGTCTGGCGGTTTACAGCGTGCAGCGTGCAACGCGCCCATTACTAGAACGTGTTAGGAGGCATGAACGGTTAACGATGATGAGGGAAGTGGGCAAAGGCGTGATCGTGTGACAATCACCTACACGACCCCACTATTCCATCACTCAACTTCCTCCACTTCCTATGAGATGAGGATTGCGCTCAAATGACTTGTATAAATAGGTTCTTTCGACCCATCTTCCAACAACACAGAGAAATCAAGTGTTGTCACAGTATCCAGAAAATACCCAGAACTGGTAGCTTCCATTATGCAAGCCAGTTCATCATTCTGATACAAGTCATAAACAACCAACACCTTCATAATCTCAACACCTTCTTCGCTTCCCTCCCTAAGATCAACCCTATCTCCTTCACTTTGTGACCGAAGCAAGTCTGGAATGGCCATTTCTAGGTATGGGCCAAAATTGTATAAATTGATCTCTCGAATCAAAAGCGCTCCCGTGCAGTGCATTTGTTTAGGTTTTAAATTCATTTCTCATCCACACACCCAAATATACCAAAACCAGTAGAAACAGTTTTCACCCATAAACAATTGGCTACCACAGTAAGAGATTAATCTCTCGGTTGTGAAGTCAATTTCTTCAATACCCAGTTCAATTTTACCGATTTCAAAATGGTGGATCTTAGGTCTGGATCAGCAATCAATCCCGACGGAACTAGCGCTGACAGCACTCTCGGCGTCGATATCTCGGTCAGTGGCGTTACCGTACAAACCGTCAATGCGATTAATGCATCTCGTGGAATTACGTCCTCTACCGCCAACACCAGCAGAGCAGGAGATATTCCATTGGGCGTGACAACTCCTATCACCAGAGCCAGAGTAGCTGCAAACCCCGACATTTCTTCAAGTGTAACGCCTCCATTCGTCACCAGAGAAACTGCCACTCCTCCGTCAGGACGAGGAGCTGGGGGAGCCAGAGGAGGACAACCCCTATTACAATGGTGGATTTGATGGAAAGACAAGAAGTTCTTTCTAGAGCCCAAACGGACATGGCTACGACTCAGAAAGAGGTACTTACTTTTCTCAAGACATTAACCGAGCGATTACTACGAGAGTCATGACAACCCCTGGAGCCAACAAGGAGTGCAGTCAATACACACAGAGCAGGCACTTCAACGACGCGGGCCTACATGGATGAAGAAGCTCGTGGTTCTCCTGAACGTCCAAGGGAAAGGGGCCAACCATCCGACTTCATTACGCGTGAGGACCTGGAGCGACTCCTCCAAAACCGGGGCAAAGGAAATCCAATGGACATGCACCAACATCAACCTCCATACCCTCAGGATGTGCAACGGATTCCCCTTCCAAGAGGATACACCTCTCCTCAGTTATCCCTTTATGATGGTACTGGTAACGCTCGTGAACACATCTCTCGGTTTTTGGAATCTTTAGGGGAACACGAATATAATCATGTTCTCCGCCTGAAAGAGTTCTCAAAGTCACTTACTGGAAGAGCGTACACTTGGTACAACAACATCGCACCTAACATCATATAAAATTAGAGTGAGATGGTCAGTGCCTTCTACAGGAAGTATTTCTTCATGTCTGAGCAGATCACCTTTTCAGACTTGGGGAGAATGTTTCAACGAAACAACGAGCATCCAAACGACTTCGTTAAGAGATTCAAGATTCAAGCGTTGGATTGTCATGATCCGAATGTCACCGAACGCCGGTTAGTGGAGTCATGCATTAACGGAGTGGTGCCCATATACTTCAAACATATTCTGATCTCCATGAAGCCGCTAAGCGTTCAGCCACAACGGCCCCAACATTGTTGCAAAGAACCAGAATTGTTCGAAACGAAGATGCACGTGAGAGTCGAGGAAGCAAGCGTATCATTAACAAGCAATATAATATCGGTCCTTCTGTGAGTGTGGTGCGCGAAGGAGGAAAAGGGAAAGCTCTGGCAGCACAACAACAACCCAAGCGTGCAGCACCAGCGCAGACAACCCCGTCCCGAAAGAGTGCAGACAAAACTCCTGTGCAAGAAGTTGGAGACAATGTCCCAGACTTCCCCTTTCCCATGAATGAAGTCATAGATCTCTTGGAAGCATGGATTCAATACAACGTGATCAAGCTACCTCCTCTCAGACGTCCGCCGACTGAGGAAGAAATGGCAAATCCCAGGTACTGCCGTTATCATAGGTTCGTTCATCACTCAACCAGTGATTGCAACAAATTGAAGCGCATATTCAGAGAAAAAGTAGAAGCAGGAGAACTCAAATTAGGAAACGAAGGTGTTCATAGAGATCCTCTTCCTATTAGGAGCTGCATGATTTCCGGGGATTCTGTTTGCAAGACTGTACAATCTATGATGGAGCATTTATGTGAAATCTTGTATTTCTCCAAGGCACAGCGTCAAGATATATTTACATCCCTCAATCGCTTTGTGTCAGGCAGGCGTTTGTATCCAGACAAGGAAACGATTTCGGAACCTCAATCTTTCCTGGAAGACGCAACCAGCAAGGGGAACTGGGGAATCTTGACCGTCAATCATTTGAAGGATGTCGAGTTCGACAACACATTGATTGATGCAGCCTCCAAATTCAACATCATCACTGTCAAGACTCTGAGCTGCAAAGATTTCAAAACAGAAAGCTGTTCACAGCCCAACCATAATCAAGGATTCAGAAGGAGAAGCCCGAGATGCTTACAGATACATCAATCTTGAGGTTAAGGTGGGAGACGACATAACGCACGCTAAATTTCACATAGTTAAAGAATATCTGAGCTATGATCTGGTCCTAGGGCGCTCATGGATACACGACAATAAGGCGAAGCTAGGAGTATGTCCTTTACCGATGTCTGTACCTGAGAGGATCACCAATAAGTCGTCCGATCCTGATGACTACTTGCTTCCATATCAACCACTCACGAATATGACGCGGCTTCTAGGAGAGAGCTTATCATCATATCTCCGAAGATTCCAAGCCCAAGTAAGTCTTATTCAACAACCCTTTTTGCAATCAGTCACTCCTCCTTCCGCTAAGGCTTGGGGACTCGCTTCGATCAACAACCCTATCACCGTTAGGAGATGTGAGTGGGAGGCTGGTCCTTTTAAATGATTTATCAAAAATATAGAAGCTTCCCCGGTCAAAGACAACCGGAATCAAGTAGTTGTGCAAAGCCCGAACCCATTTCAAATTGGAAATTTGGTAGTGAAGACGACCACGTTTCGAGTTGGAGACATGACAATGAAGATGACCGCTCATACTGACTTGCCTACAGAAAAGGAAGACGAGCCATACCTGGTGGCAGATGTTATCTTGTGCGGTTACTGCAAGCTCATCAACGCCGACAAGCTTGAGGGCGTGACGATTCACTCACGATGGCTCGAGCCCTACAATACTTAAAAGCGCTATACTACCCTTTTCCTCCAGTGTTCTCCGTAGTAGTTAATCCAACAATTTCCCTTTAATGCAATGTTTGTAATTCCTCCAAAATGATTGCACTATTTGCATTCATAATTATTAGGGTTCCAATTTTCAATTAATCAAAGCATTATTTCCTTTTAGGAATTTCTTTACCCCTTGAACATGACACAAAATCCTGAGTCAGCCTAAATCATCATTATCCACCAGATTAAACCAGAAAGAAAACCCTAAAAGAAACATTTTGTATCCTTTGAAAAACGTTGGAGGAATAAAATATGTGCAGGGGAAAGAGGGAAAGCATTTTAAACAGTCTACTCCAACAGAATCAGGCGGACCTCATGTCAGGAGCACAGACAGGTTCGTGATGTTTCATTATGGCATTACTTTTTCTCCATAAGAATAACGTGTGATCATATGAAGGCGCATCACTGCCTGAAAATATTATGATATAGCAATATTGGAAGATTTATTTCAAAAAACAATATGAAACCCTTGTTCAAACAAGCAAGCAAATAAAGGAATACCTTAAACTCAGCCGCCACTGAGTACAAGGAGGAAGCGTTCACAAAAAAAAAATACTCGTCCCAAAAAAAAAGAAAAAAAAGAAACAGGGATATCTAGTCATCAAGGAGATTAACCATGCCTTCACCACCGCCATAGCCTGCTCCAGCATCGTCGTGATAGGCTACTACCACTTCCTCCTTTAGGTCCGCCTCAACTTCTCTCTCGGATATTTCTGCATCAGCGACGTTCACCGCTTCAACATCGTCAGTAGGAACGGCGTCCACATCCTCCTCAAGGGCCACTGCAACATTGGAGATTGTGCTGATAACCTTCGGATGCTCGGGTTCGTCTGTATCAGAGTCGAGGATTATCACACCATCGTGGATCGTGTAACCACACTCATCTTCATTTGGGGACAGTTTGTGTTCAACCCTTTGCCTTTTTAGTCGTGTGGTGAATCTTTCAGCGCTTACCGGTGGTTGCGACGCTTCATCACACCTCAATTTCTCCTCCATGTCGATTGAAGTCAAGAGAGTTTGAATACGTTCTCGGGCAATGTGCAAGTGCAGAATAGACATGCCCTGTATAGCATGACCAATCTCACGAAGCGGAGGATCGATTTTAGCCATTACCTCATCGAACGCATCAGTGGGTTTGTCGACTTCGAAACTCCTTTCCGGAGAGATAACAGAGTAGTCATCACCAACAGCCTCCATGAGGTACTGCAAGAAGAAGCTATGATTATATATATAAAAAAAAGGATCATCATCAATCAGAAGATCAGGTCATGTAGTAAACATGGAGCAATACCGGGGATAGAGAAGGGAGAAATTATGTGACGGGAAGAAGAATCTCAGAGCTTTCTTTATATTTCACA
Source organism: Papaver somniferum (assembly GCF_003573695.1). Taxonomy (NCBI): domain Eukaryota; kingdom Viridiplantae; phylum Streptophyta; class Magnoliopsida; order Ranunculales; family Papaveraceae; genus Papaver; species Papaver somniferum. The sequence continues at coordinate 164,539,891 of NC_039358.1, read as the reverse complement.
AGCTTACAAGATCCCGAGAAGAAAATGAGTCTCTACTTGCGGTGTATAAAGGCTACAGATGCGGGAAAACAATCAGCGGATACTTATCAAATCTGAAAATTTGAGGAGGCTACCATGCAATAAGAAGAAGCACATCTAGTCCAAGAAACATGCCAGACTCTATCCTGGTAGCACGCACAGAAACTTTTCCTGTGGATTTATTTTTACTGTCACCATCTAATGCCTACCCTACAATAGTGCAACCATTATGTGCTAAGCAGGGGACTTAATGTTGATGGTGGATTTTAGTTCACGGCTAAAATTGTAAAACCAAATTTAATGCGCTGACATCCTGCAAAGGATAAAGACGTTTGATAAGTGATTAGTGCAGAGAACCTCTTCACTTTATTTATTCGAATCAATTCAATAAATACACAAAATTCACCCAGAATGGTGCGTGCAACAGCAATCTCAAATATTCCGTGAATTTCATTAGCATTATTAATTAATGCACAATTTGCCTAGTATTTCCCGTACTATGTTCTCAGCTGAACTCTCTTTATTGACATGACATGACGACTGAGTGTTCACTCTCAGCAGAGTAGCATGAATGTCCGTGCCAATATTGAGACATGCCTGAAATACCCACACATGCTGCATCTCTCTGTAACAAAAAGAATTTCGAATCGACGCGCTTTGATTAAAGACAGCTCGATCGAACGTATTTAATTCCCTTAAGGAAAATCTGGATTGTCCATATCAGTCTCAGAAATGATCGTGGCCACGCAAGTTGGCCGCACAATTTAACAAGCCTAGCCAAACCCTGGCAAAAATAGACAATTGTTGTGATGACCACCGACGGGCCCACTTATGCCCTAGTCGGTCGAACAATCACCATACTCCCCCAGCGCCATCAAACGCCAACCCAAAGTTGAGTGATCGCGCTGTTTTGGGAGAAGCTCGACGAGCATAGACTTTTCAGGGCAGTCTTAAAACCATCACAACCGTCCAACTTCGCCATCCTGGTTGGACGGATTAGATCATCCCATGAATGATCAGGGAATCGCTAACGCACACGTTGGCGGGACCACTTCTCCTTCACCCGGTCGGTTTTCTCACGGCGAGGCCATGAAGCAATGAAAGGATTTCCCAAACCATGGCAAGCGTGATGCTTCTAAGGGTCGCGGAATTCCACTAGTGTCTTAAATCGATCACAACCATCCAACTTAGCCAACCTATTTGGATGGCTTAGATCGCATTTAAGACCATCAGGAAGGTGAACATGCATTCACCGTCATCCTAACATGGGCACCACGCGATCGATCTCTCCAAAGGAGGTCACGGCTTGCCAAACCGTTTGGCCAAAGTCACGTGTGCGTGACTGATTCAAAACCCTAATTAGGGTTTGCGGCAATGCACATCTGTCGTAGTTCGATCATGACCATCCATCTTCGCCAGCCTAAACGGAGGGTGTAGATATAGACTCAAGAGATCCCAAGGATGTCAACGTGATCACCATGGGCCCAACTTTGCGTGTGACCAACTGGCCTATGCAGACTAGGGCCCGGTGCCTCGAAACGCACGCCCAAAGGTTGCATGCCACACGGCTTTTAAACCTTTGCGGCAATGTATTTCTATCGCAAATCGATCACGACCACTCATCTTTGTCGGTCAAATTGAGTGGCCTAGATCGAATCTTTGTGGGACCGAGAGGTATAGGCATGCACGCCGGCGGACCGTCTCTACGCATGCTTAGATTCGGTCAAGCCAAAGAGGGGATGTTGCGCACCTCTAAATCCATCAACGGCAGCAAATATGTGCCTTAAATCATCTCGTCAGTCCAACTTTTCCAGCTTGGTCGGACGGCTTGGATTAAAAATTAGGCGATCAATGAAGCGCCTTAATGATCACCGTCCGCCACTCTATCACAGAGAGTGATCGACCAAATGGTGGCCCGCCCATGCGGCCTCCGGGCGATCACTCGAAGATGGTTGGACGTGCTGCCATTTTAAGATGTTTAATCCGCGACTTATTCAATCAAGCTTTAAAACAGCGATGCTTTATGCATATCGATTGTTTTGAGCTGCTTGATTTAAAGCGATGCATTACGTGCATCGAGCATACACGATATTTCATGAATATCAATTCCATAAATAACTCAGTTATTTAACTTAATAGCACCGTATGTTATTTCCTGCGGCGGGTCCCACGACCTGACCCACTCATTCGAGACATCAAAGATGTCATCACAAACTGGGGGGATACTTACTGGGGTATTGGTCTGGCGGTTTATAGCGTGCGGCGTGCAACACGCCCATTACAAGAACGTGTTATGAGGCATGGACGATTAACAATGATGAGGGAAGTTGGAAAAGGCGTGATCGTGTGACAATCACCTACACAACCCCACTACTCCATCACTCAACTTCCTCCACTTCCTACGAGATGAGGATTGCGCTCAAATGACTTGTATAAATAGGTTCTTTCGACCTATCTTCAAACAACACAGAGAAATCAAGTGTTGTCACAGTATCCAGAAAACACCCAGAACTGATAACTTCCATTGTGCAAGCCAGTTCATCATTCTGATACAAGTCATAAACAACCAACACCTTCATAATCTCAACACCTTCTTCGCTTCCCTCCCTAAGATCAACCCCATCTCCTTCACTTTGTGACCGAAGTAAGTCTGGAACGACCATTTCTTGGTTTAGGCCAGAATTTTATAGATTGATCTCTCGAATCAAAAGCGCTCCTGTGCAGTGCATTTGTTTAGGGTTTAGATTCGTTTCTCATCCACACACCCATATTTACCAAAACTAGTAGAAACAGTTTGCACCCATAAACACCATCATACAAAAACCGCAGCCAGGGGAGATATTGACCTTATATCTCGCAGCAACCAGCAACGCCGTAAGTGCAGTCTTAGTACGGACTCATGAGCAGGAGGAAAAACCCATCTATTACATAAGAAAATATCTCAGCTCAGCTAAACGCAATTATACTAAGGTGGAGTGATGTGGTTGTAAAAAGTGATAATAACAGATTCGTTTCCTAGACTTGTGAAGGATGATCTTTAGACTTAAATTCTAAAACTAAAATAGAAAACTCACAAAAAATTATAGCAAACTCGGACAAAGATGATATCAATATTAGAAGAACACTGAGGCCAAGATTCAACTATTTTCCGAGTTCAAAGTGGTTAAATCCAATATTTATATTTATGCAATTTTTGCGTTTAATTTGATTCTAAAAGTTTTGCAACATGTAAATTTTCAAAATAACAAGTGTAAATCCAACGCACAGAACATCAAAAACCTAGGACTAAGTATTCTCTATCAAAAGAAATCACAATTGCTTAACAAAAAACATTCAATCAATTTTCAATCAAGGCAAATAACCATAAAAATAATTGCAATAATTAAATAAATAAGAATATACCACTTTTTGTTGAAAATATAGCTTCCTTTGTCGCCTCAGCAATGGGGTTTATCTCCTCATATTAATCACTTGCTCAAAATACATGTTTATCGCTCAAAAGTTGATTAAAACGAAGAAAATATATAAAGCAGTGTGTTTATAACTGATATAATTGTTACAGAACGCATTGTTACAAAATCACTGTCATAGAGAAACCTCACAAAAATAATTGTTGCAAAACTGTTGGAAGTTTGAAAGAAAAGGTGACGGTTCTGGTCTTCTTCTTCCTCTCGACTGTAGCTTAGCTTTTCTTCTCTAAAAATTTTCTCTCTGCTCTGTTGTGTTCCTAAGCTCTCTGCAATTACCCCAAAGCATACATGATACCCTTTGTGACTCCTAGCAACCCTTTTATAGCCAGCAGGGTCTAAAATATCTCGAGAAATCCTCTTATTTTCTTCGCTGCCACGGTACTGGATTTTCTCTTCCAAATCTTGTTTGCTCCTTCTGCAATTTAAATCTAACGTCCCAGACATTCTCAAGGATAGTATGGAAACGAACAACTACCACGCTTCCCTAATCTCCATCCCAAAATTTCCAAATATTCAACCAAAATCTCATGATACTCTCCAAGTCCCTGTTTTGTCTAAACTCGACGGAAACTCCATATTCTTTTTCGAATCTAAGTGAAATAACTTTCCTATTTTATCAAAACAGGCGTATCCCAAACCAAATCCAAGAAGGAATCACTGGACATATGGACCAAATCTTCTGTAGAAAATCTCGTCGGTGTTCTCCCCTGTTTTTCTCGTACATGATTATTAAGCCCAATCTGATTGATCGAAACGCACACAACAACCCTGTTATGCTCTAATAGGTTCATCCCAATAAAATCTGTTGTTGAATCTCTCTAAATCTCCCTTAAATCTCGAACTCTAATATTTCAGCGAAAGGTCAGATTTGCCCACTAAAAATTAAATTCAAAGCGTGAAGAAGAAGAGGCGCCCCTATCCTGAGTAGGGGTGTCGATATCAGTTGTCTTGGGGTGCCACGTATCCAGAATGTGGGTGCCAATAACAAATCTTTTGGGTGCCTTTAACAACTTTTCGAGTCGATTTTTTCAAAAATGTTTATTGGCCAAAAATACCTACATGCATAAAACACCATAATAAATACAAAAATGAGCATTATCAATATATATGATCGAGACAAATCAGACACAAAAATGTGTCTATCAAATACCACCAAACTTAGTATTTGCTAGTCCTCGAGCAAATCTAATCTAGAAAATAAAATCCTAACTCATTGTCGTAGGCATCGCGATTGCACCTTAGCGTGTTCAACAAGTCTTTGAACCCCTAGGTGTCCCTAGTGGCCGAGTTATAGTCTCAAGGGGGGTTTACAAGAGGTGTACCCACAATATCTTTACTCCAGACCCTAGCTACCTATGCAGAACCTTGAAAGGCACGTAAAGAACCTCATTGGTTGGCATGCTCTCATTGATTACAAAAGGAAGTACCTTGATTCGAGTGACATATCTCTAATCAGGTAGTCGCACTATGGACATGAATATCTGGAGTCAACAAACCACAATCACATGTGAATGGATTAAGAAGATGGATATGGAAATAATAGATGGTTTGCAATGATGTTGACCACCTCCTCACCATCACTTGTAGGAAAAGGCTCTAAAAAGGGTTTCAATCTCTGACCGTTAACCTTTGAAGAACTAGTACCATCTGGATTCTCAATATCAACATCGCTATGAGGAAAAACAGTGCATACAACAAAAGGACCGGTACACCGAGAGTGCAACTTCCCGGGAAATAGATGCAAACGAGTGTCATACAGAAGAACTTTTTGACCTAGAGAAAATTACTTTCTTAAAATATTTTCATCATGCACAAGTTTCATTTTGTTCTGATACTCCTTAGCACTATCGTATGCATCTCTACGAATCTCGTCCAACTCATTGAGCTGGAGCTTTCTATGAGCTCCTTCCTTGTCAAGTGAAAACTTTAGCTTCTTAATATCCCAATAGGCTCTACTCAACAGGTAGGTGACATTCCTTGCCAAATACTAAACAATAAGGTGACATTCTAATGGGTGACTTAAACGCAGTACGGTAAGCCCATAAGGCATCATTAAGCCTCGACGACCTGTCCTTCCTATTGGTATTAACTGTTTTCTCTAAGATGCGCTTAATTTCCCTATTGGAACCTCTACCTGACCACTAATTTTTGGGTTATATGGGGTAGCTACTTTGTGGGTGATACCATATTGTTTCATTAAAAGAGAAAACGGTTTATTACAAAAGTATGAACCTCTATAGGTATAATTATAGCTCGCGGTGTACCAAAACGTGTAAGTATATTCTCTTTCAAAAACTGGACTACAACCTTATGGTCATTTGTTTTACACGGAACCGCCTCAACCCACTTAGACACATAGTCTACAGCGACAAGTATGTAAAGATAACCCAAAGAATTAGGAAATGGACCCATAAAATCAATGCCCCACACATCAAAGACCCCAATCACTAAAATAGGGTTCAAAGGAATCACATTTCTACGGGAAATGGTTTCTAACTTCTGAAAACACTCACAAGAAACACAGTAACTATGAGTGTCTTTAAACAACGAAGGGAAATCGAATCCGCACTGAAATATCTTAGCAGCAGTCTTCTTAGCACTAAAATGACCCCCATAAGCACGATCATGACAAAAGGAAATAATACTGAACTGGTCACTCTCAGGTATACATCTCCTAATATATGGACAATACTTAAACAGATAAGGATCGTCCCAAAAGAATGCTTAACCTAAGCTAAAAACCTAGAACAATCTTGTTTACCCGAATGTTGAAGCATTCGAACAGTAACATGATAATTCACTATTTTCACATACCAAGGTGATTGGGAAACAAAGAATAATTGTTCATCAGGAAATCTATCCCTTACCGGAAGGGAAGTATCAAGGGAATCAACAACTAGCCTAGACAAGTTGTCTGCTACTATATTTTTTGCATCCTTTTTGTATATAATATCTATAGAAAATTCTTGCAATAAAACGATTCATATAATCAATCTAGGTTTCATGTCCTTCTTAGACAAAAGGTATTTCAAAGCAGCATGATCAATATAGATTACGACCTTAGAACCTAATAGGTAGGATCTAAACTTATCCAAGGCAAACACGATGGCTAACAGTTCCTTCTCGGGAGTTTTATAGTTCAGTTGGGCATCATTCAGAGTTTTTATAGCATAGTAAATCACATGAAGTAATTTGTTTTCTCGTTGTCCTAACACAACGCCTATAACATAATTTAAAGCATCGCACATAATCTCAAAGGGTAGGTTCCAGTTAGGTGCCTGGACTATAGTAGCGGTAGTGAATAAAGTCTAAAACTTCTCAAAAGCCTCTAAATAAGCATCATCAAAGATAAACTTAACATCTTTTGCAATCAAATTGCAAAGAGGTCTAGAAATCAAGCTAAAATCCTTAATGAATCGACGATAAAAACCTGCATGCCCTAGAAATGACTTAAAAATCTTTTACGGTTTTTGGGACCTGTAAAGTCTTAATAAGGTCAAATTTTGTTTGTATATATACCTTTATACCCTTTGAAGATACGGCGTGTCCTAACACAATTCCTGATTTAACCATGAAATGACATATTTCCCAATTAAGCACTAAATTCTTTTATTTACACCTAGTCAACATTAATGTCAAATGATGCAAGCACTCATCAAAAGATGAACCAAACACTGACAAATCATCCATAAAGACCTCTAAAAACCGTTCTACCATTTCAGAAAATATGCTCATCAGACGACGCTGAAAAGTCGCAGGGGCATTACATAACTAGAAAAGCATGCGTCTATATGCAAAGGTACCAACGGGACAGGTAAAAGTGGTTTTCTCTTGTGGGGCAATAACGATCTGATTATATTCAGAGTAGCCATCTAAGAAGCAATAATGGCTATGTCCAGCTAATCGCTCTAGCATTTGGTCAATAAAAGGAAGGGGAAAGTGATCCTTCCTTATGACCTTGTTCAAAATCCTATAGTCAATACAGACACACCATCCCGTGGTCACTCGGGTTGGGATTAACTCATTGTTTTAATTATGGACTACAGTGATACCTGATTTCTTAGGAACAACCTGAACGGGGCTGACCCACTTACTTTCTGAAGTTGGGTAGACAATACCCACATCTAACAACTTAAGCACCTCTTTTCGAACCACCTCTTTCATGTTACGATTTAGTCGACATTGCATCTCCCTAGAAGGTTTGGAGTCTTCCTCTAAATGAATCTGATGCATACAAACAATCGCATTAATACCCTTAATGTTATAGTCCACCCTAAAGCTTCCTTATTGTCTTGAAGTACTTTTACTAGCCTACTTTCCTAATCACGATCCAAGTCGGAAGCAACAATCACATGTAAAGTCTCAGATTGTCATAAAAACACATACTTCAGGGTATCTGGAAGTGCTTTAAGGTCCAACTTGGGAGGCTCTTCTAAAGAAGCAATTCAGGTAGTCTCAGAAGCTAGTAATGATTCGAACCTAGCTTTCCATCTATCAGTGTCTAACATAGGCAGAATCTAATAGAGTATTCACTTGTTCAATAGTGCTATCGTCGTTAAAGTCTAAACAAAAATGTAATATACAACTTTCTAATTGGTCTTCAGACAAGATGTTTGGTAATGACTCATTAACTAAGGATTATATCATATTCACCTCTTCAACGCACGTGTCATCTAGCTCATAAGGTAGCTTACTGACATTAAAAATGTTCATCTCGATAGTTATTGTTAGAGTACTGCTCGGTCGAACTCGCATGCGTTGATATCTCAAGAATGTTTGTCAAGTTTAGGCGTCAAAACTATATGTCTTGATTTCTAAACGACTTATAGCTAATCTCGGTTTAGGACAGATTAGTGTAGTTGAGCTCCAGACTCCATGGTGATCATCTTACGAAGACGAAGAACTACTCGAGGAACTAGTGGAACTTCATCCGACTAAAAGGTATATGGAGACTTGAACTTATCTATCACTAAAAAGTCTATCTCTCTATCTCCTACTCTTGAGACAAAGTCGTATAAGTATGATAGTTTCATACATACACATTTTCTATTTCGAGCCGAGTTTACTCGCCTATATTTTTCTCGAAATACGTGTTGGTAAGCTTTCGCTTTAACCACTTTTCATTTATCTGTGACGAAAGTCATGATGACGTTTCGATCTTGAAAATAGCTTTGATGACGATAGTCGTGAATAACGATTGTTATGACATTATATAAGAATGTTTCAATGATTGAAATGTAGAGTTGAGATTATCTAACCAACTATGGATATAAGCATATATAGTGTGTTCACATACTAGTGTATAAGTCCATATGTCGGAAACCAATTGTGTGCATTTGTGCATGCGACATTGGTAAAGGAGACAGGTTGGGTACGCGTACTGGCGAAAGTTTTCGTTCACCTTAGGTGGTTTACAAAAAACCAGTCACCTTAGGTACGCGTACTCATGGAAGTTTTCGAACCGAAAATTTCTGCTGAGTTTCCAAACTCAAATCCGGTAGCTAAGGTACACGTACCCGTACGCGTACCCAAGCTGGTTATATCTCAAATCGGAAGTTCATGAACTTAAAACAATAAATTATAAGGAATGCAATCTTTGTAAACCGTGGATATAGTGTTCATGAATTGATTCAAGTGAATCAAACCGATTTTGTTTCAATTGTGTCTATGAATAAAGACCTATGCAATTGAACAACTCTATCAACTAGTTCTTATGAGTCATTTGAACTAGTTATGAGAAAGATGAATATGGTTGATATGAAAGTACTCGAATGGCTAACCTCTGTTAACTATTTGTGAACCAACCAAGTGTACACGTTTAGGTACGGTTACTCAAACCTAAATGAAACACATTTCATTTGTGTATGACAAGCTAAGTTTCGATCTAACGGTGGAAAGATATTAGCTTGGAGAAATCAGGTTTCTCATCTAACTGTGAATATTGAATGCTTTGTTACCAAGGTAACTTGGATTACAAACCCTGATTTGAAAACTATATAAAGGAGACATCTAGCAACTGGAAAAACCAATCCCCACACCTCTTGTGTGATACTAGTTAGTTTGGTAGAGTCGATTCTCCTTTAACCTTAGGTATCTTACCGAGACCCTGTAGGTTAACGACTGAAAGATTTAATTGGGATTGTAAAGCCAGACGAAACCACTTCTCTTGTAGTTGAGCGATCTGATCTTGCCATTTTCTATCGTACGAGTTCAATTGAATAATTGACTTGAGATTATATCTTCGATAGGGCAAGATAAAAATAAATCACAAACATCTTCGTCTCATCGTTTGTGATTCCGTAACATCTTGTTTCACTACCATACGATTAAGATTGTTGTGAGGTGATTGATAATACTAGGTTGTTTTTCGAGAATATAAGTCCAGATTATCAATTAGTTCATGTTCACCTTGATTTATCAAAAAATGGAACAAAAACTCTTAGGTTTATCTGTGGGAGACAGATTTACCTATCATAGACTTTTCTGTGTGATACAGATTTTTTTATTAAAGTCTTCGACTCTGGGTCGTAGCAACTCTTGGTTATGGGTGAGATCAGCTAAGGGAATCAAGTGCGTAGTATCCTGCTGGGATCAGAGACGTAAGGAGCGCAACTGTACCTTGAATCAGTGTGAGATTGATTAGGGTTCAACTACAGTCCAGACCGAAGTTAGTTTTTAGTAGGCTAGTGTCTGTAGTGGCTTAATACAGTGTGGTGTTTAATCTGGACTAGGTCCCGGGGTTTTTCTGCATTTGAGGTTTCCTCGTTAACAAAATTTATGATGTCTGTGTTATTTATATTCCGCATTATATTTCGTTATATAATTGAAATATCGCAGGTTGTGCGTTAAGATCAATCAATTAGAATATCCAACCTTTGGTTGTTGATTTAAATTGAATGACACTTGGATATTGGTCTTTGGTACCATCCAAGTTATTATCCTTGTATTTGATAAAGACTCGCAGATTTCTATTTGCTTGATTAAAGATCAAATCAAGTGAGAGAGATATTAACTCCTCGATATACTTTTCTCTAGATTGAGTATGACTGTCTAGTTGATTCTCTAGAAAGTATATTGGAGTTAGTCCATACAGATTGCTAATCGAAATATTGGGTGTGGTTGTTATACCCCCGCCTTTTCAATTGGTATCAGAGTAGGAAAACACGTTCAAGACCTCAAAAGTCTGTGTTTGTAGCAATCTGATTCTGTGGAAAAAGTAGTATCTCCTATCCACGCGTAGTCTATGTATTCCCATACTTTTGACTATGTCAAGTGTCTTGGGTATTCCTCAAAGGATAATTCCTTAGCTGATTTTTCCGAATCCAAAGAAATAAACGAGACAAGTGACAGGATGTCATAAGTAGAAAGGAATAACACCCAGAATCACAGAAAATCCAACTGAGACAATTAATTTTCACAATCATTTTCAACTCTTGGATGAATTTGAGAAGTCTCTTAGTCGAGAACGTGAACTCATAAAATCATTGAATCCTTCTCCAACAATATTAAAAGACTCACTCAAGAAAATCTGCTACAACAAGAAAAGATTAGTATTCTTGAGGATATTGTTAAAGAGGGAACAATTAGAGAAAAACGTTTGATTGAGACACACTTCTATGATCTGAACAACCTTCGTGTTGAAACAGAGAATATTGCTGCATCTGTTCACCTAGCCCAAAAACAGTCTATCTCCTTGATAAAGGAAAACACTGTAATGAGAAATTCTTCTGTGTCACGTGCCGAGTCTCAAAATGAGTTACCTGACATGAAGAAATACTCACCAAAGGAAGTCCCTGCAAAATATAAACGGCAAACTTCCAAACGGGACATGGGTTTGAAACAGATACCTTTCAATAATTCTCTTCCACGAACTTGTTCCTTCTGTGGGAAAAGGAATCATAGTGCTAAATGTTGTTTTGCTAGGAAGAAACAGATCTCCGATCTTCAAAATCTTCTTCTATTTACCGTCAACCGATTTAATCATCTGACGAAATCAACAATGGATTTCACTCCCACAGAAAACCAGAACTCTCATAAAAAGATTTTTAATGATCACTCATTTCAGAATCTTTACAGGGATCGTTTTTATTCTCATGGTGCACACTACACCACATAAACATAGTTTCCCAATGTCTATGAGAATAAGACTGGTAGATCTAAGTCCTGAAGGTGGAGGCCTATCTCCATAAATCCTCTAGAACCAATCTCTAGAGGTCCTAGACTTAGTTATAAAAAGTCTCCATTTAATGGTCTCTCAAGAAGGACTGTAAGAAATTCCTATGGAGTTGAAAACAATCAAAGAGATGTAAGAAATACAAAAATCATACTGTCAGGAGGTATTCCAAAATCGTCTCTCAACACTCATGGTGAGATTATATCTCATCCTACTACCTAGCTTTAGGTATTGTCATCCTTGTGTCTAACTTGAGAGTCACAAGGATGTATGTTTATGAGATTCTCAAGTCTTAGGTCGATTAACATTTGTTCTAAGTCTGATGTCTGTTTTACAGGTTGAGATTCCTGTTTATTATTCTCTCTGTATCCAATGTATCTTTTTCTTACTCTATCTATTCTGGTTAGATATTGAGCCCAGTTTGAAAGAAACATTGTGAAAAACAGTATGTATTTACTCTTGGGCCCTTCTTGATCTTCTGGTATCAATTTCAATCTCATGAACGTCCAAGTCTTCTTTGGGAAACTCTAGGGTTTTCACCTAAAAGTGTTTCTCTCTTGATTGTTAACACATATATATACTTCTAGTATGTGTTCATCCCCTTCCCAGAAAATTATTTTTATGGGAACCCCTGTTGAGCCTCAAGTAGAAGTGAACACTGTGATGGAAGAAGACTTCAAACGATGTGATTCAGCTCAAGATCTGATTCTGAAAAAGATGCTTGAAAGAAAAAAGTATAACTCTTGGATAGGAGAATCTGTCAAAGATTTAATCTTCGTTCAGAATGAGGTTAAGAACGAGCTTGCTAACCTTCAATTGCAGATAAACCAACTCATTGATGGACAAGCAAAAATCCTTGATAATCAAGACATCTTGATCAGGAACCAGAATAAGGTCATCCTTGATTTCGTCAAAGCCAGGCATCTTGCTCGCATCATTGACCGAAAAACAAATGTTCTAACACATGAACATGGTGTCTCTACGGTCAAGAAGATCAAGGATATCAGTGACTCCTATTTTGATGGACCTTTTCAAAGGTATGAAATCATCAAAGAAAATTGATTTTCTTCTTGTCTAGTAAAACTTCTTAAGAGAATTTTTATTCTTGTTTTTGTTTAAGAAGGACAACTAGGGTTTGGAATAGCCATTATTGTGAGTACACATAGCTATGTCCAACGTTTTCATCTTAATGTTTTTAGATTTATTGGTTAAATTCTAAAGTTGGTTTGGAAGATGATTTTTGCAGTATTAATCTTTATGGTTTTATATATTGCAATATGTTATGGGATATGTGTGTTTGCATTTGTGAACTATTATTGTCCCATACAATGTCAAAAGTTATCTCGATTATATGTCGATATGCATGTATTGATACAAGATCGATGAACTTTCTGACAAGCCAAAGTTAAGCCTATTATGTCAATTCACTGATGGAAGATAGGTTAAAATCTTTTGTTTACGAGGATTATGTCTATTGTATGTCGTTATGCAAATAGTGATAAAGATAGAATGAATCCTTGTATATTTCGCAGTATTGATCTTTCCCTAATCCATATTTTATGTATATACTGTGCGTCTCCATAAGTTCTCTTATGTGAGCATTTCAAACTAAACAAATCATAAATTCTTTTGTGATTAATTTGGTTGTGTATTCCAATTAAATTAATCATGGGTTCTCTTGTGATTAGTTTAATTGAGAATTTTTGGATACAAAATCATTTCCTTATGGATTTTGGTGTCCAAAGAAATCCTTATTTTCTTGTAAAAGTAAGGTCGCTCTTGTTGTTCTTTCGGGAATGACATCAAATGTGGGAGAGTTCTTTTGAACTTGTGCTTAATTTCCATATCTTTGTGGGGAGTGCGGCTGTGGAATTTTGAGAAGTTATCTTGTATCTTTATAAACTCCATGATGAATGCATTTAGCTTCGGCTATATGATTGCATCAAAACAAGTTGATATGTGCTTTTCTTTGGTCTTGAAGTGTCTCCATGAAAATTTCATTAGGATCCCATTTTCGTACCTTTGCCAATTTTATTGAAAAAAGGGGGAGAATTAATATGTAGTTCATACTACAAATACATATGGTTTTCGGATCATTATGTAAGGGGGAGTGGTTTTCGTGTTGAGACGAAGTATTGACTAAGGGGAAGTGATACATATCACCATAGTATTTTTGTCGAAGTTGTGATATAAGAACTTTGATACTGTGTAATAATACTATGACACTGTATAACAATGATCGAGAGATTTTGTTTTCTCATTGTTATGGCTACAGAACTTCAACAACTATGATGCTGAATGGAACATCTATGGAATCATGTGAGTACTTGGAAAAGACAAAGTTTTCGAGTAATGTTGAAGCACCAAGGAGATCAATCATGTGGACGAGAAGCTACAAAGTCTTATTTATTTTGTAATCCATATGTATTGATAGTTTTGCCGCTAAAATTGACAAAGGGGGAGATTGTTAGAGTAATGCTCGGTCGAACTCTCATGCGTTGTTATCTCAAGCATGTTTGTCAAGTTTAGGTGTCAAAACTATATGTCTTGATTTCTAGACTACTTATAGCTAAGTCTCGGTTTAGGGCAAATTAGTGTAGTTGAGCTCCAGACTCCATGGCGATCATCTTACGAAGACGAAGAACTACTCGAGGAACTAGTGGAACTTCATCCGACTAAAAGGTATGTGGAGACTTGAACTTATCTATCACTCAAAAGTCTATGTCTTTATCTCCTACTCTTGAGACAAAGTCGTATAAGTATGATAGTTTTCATACATACTGTAGATGGGGAAAAAAGATTTGCTGGTTTTTAAGGAATTGAGGAGATGACCGTATGGAGGAGACTCCTCGAACCGAGCGAAATGTTAAACCTCACACATATGCACCGCTGCAAAGGGGATGCTTTAGTTTCGAGAGATCAATCTGTAGTACTCCGGTCTAAATCAAGACAATGACTGTTCCAGAGTAAATTCGATCACAAGAGAGGATGGGTTGATCTGTAGGAGGGAAGCTAAGAAATGTGTGGAATCAATGGTAATCAAAGATTGTGGGTGTGTGAATTCTGAATATGATAAGCTCTGAGTGATTGAAATTTCTCAATTGAGAGTAGTCGCTCAATTGATGAGTTGATGATCTCGTGTTGTCAGTTTGACGTGAGATTGATGATACTGTTGATGCTTTAATCATGATTCAGAGACTTATTTATATTGCTGGAATTGTAGACACCATGATTCCATGATGTGTGACAGCTGACGGAATCAAGGAGTAGGGAAGTGGAGATCGTGTTTGAAACCAGTTGCTCAACGTGTGGAGACTTGGTCGATTTTCCACCCACTACCTCATGAATTCCTTCAACTGATTGCACGACTTGCTCATATTCCATCGTGTGTTTGAACACACGTGCCGTAGACCGCCATACCAAAACCCTAAGTGATATCCCCCTAAGTGACACGATTGACGTCTCGTGGTTTGTTAATCAATTGATGACTTCGTGGTTTGATGGGACGATGAGTCCATGTAGTCGTTGAGTTGAACATGATTTTCTGAAACTCGTGAATTGAACATGTCATGAGACAGAGGTACAGTTCTTACGATGAAGTGAGCAAGTATTTCTCATTCGATGGATCGTTGAATATTGATTGTTGAACCAATATTCCTTGGTTTGAACAAATATTTATCATCTGAGCAAGTGTTGCTCATGTGATGAATTGTTGAATATTTGGTTGTCTGAGCATGTGTTGCTCGTCTGATGGATTATTGGCAGCGTGCCAAAAATATTAGTTAGAATACTGGTCGTTGAACCGAGCATAATTAATAAAATTAATGACCATGAGGTCGTCATAAAATTATTAAGGTTAGAATCTGGAATGATGATCCTTGGATTCAGAAACCCTAATTTGATCAATTGATGATCAATTCATGGTTCGTCAGAATTTCAACCATGGGACGAAGGAGGGAGCGATTACATGGGACCGTGGATCAACCACGTAGTGTACATATGCTCACGTGAGCAAATACGAAGAACTCCTGAAGAGTTGACGATTTGTTGGTGAAAGAATGATTAAATGCTGGTTTAATCATTTATTCGAAAATGCTCGTCTGAGCCTTAGGTGAGAAAACCTAATTAATTATGAAGAGGCGAGGGACCGACCATGGAGTCATGAAATCGGCCCTGGATTGTCTCGTGACCGCCTGACGATCACTTCATGAAAATCCAAAGTGTTTGGGAGAGTTTTGGACCTAATACGAGCAATTGTGCAAATTAGGTCAAAACTGTGAAAATTGATGGGACCGGCTTCCGTGAGCCAAAGAGCCAATCTTGGTCAGTCAAGATAGCGTGTTCATGTCTCCAAGGCGTCCGCGTCTCAGTCCTGAGAATTTTGATATTTTCTGGCGTGCAATTGAGCATCCATTCGAGAAAATATGCCAAACTTAGGGTTTCGACGAAACTGAGGAAAACACCATGAAATGATGAAAAATAATTATAAAATAAGGAATGAAGAGGCATGGGACCGTCGTGGTCAAGGCATGGTATGCCGATCGTGACCACGGTCCCGTGGTGCCTTTTCCTTAATTTTATAATATTTTGATGATTTTATGAAAAATTCATGAATTCTGGGAAATTTGATGAATTTTGGGAGTTTCCATGAATTGAAGGAGTTTTCATGAGTTCAAGGAAGCAAAAAATATTAAAATAGTAAAACAAGGGCGTGTGGGACCATGGAAGGCATGACCGTCCGACTAGGGCCCGGTCCCACGAGTTTCCCTAATTTTATAATGATTTTGTGAAAAATTCATGAATTTTGAGAAATTTGATGAATTTAGGGAGTTTCCATGAATTGAAGGAGTTTTCATGAGTTCAAGGAAGCAAAAAATATTAAAATAATAAAAAACAAGGGCGCGTGGGACCGTGTAAGGCATGGTCGGCCGGCTAGGGCCCGGTCCCATGAGTTTTCCTAATTTTTTAATATTTTTAGGTATTTTGATGATTTGAAAGAATTTTTCCTAATTTGAGAGAAATACCATGAAATCAAGGAATTTGATGAATTCAAGGAAAACTAATATCAAAATAATAAAACAAAGGGGCGTGTGGGACCGGCTAGGGCATGGTCGGCCGGCCAAGGCCCGGTCCCACAAGTTTTCATATTTTATTTTATTATTATTTGATGATTTGTGCAAAAATACCATGAAATCAAGGAGTTTTTTCATGAAATTAGAGAAATAATAATAATAATAAAATAATAAGGAACCGTGGGTGTGGGGCTGGTTGGGACCAAGGCATGGCCGGTTGGCCAATGGTCACGCCCCAAACTCCTTTCCTTAATTTTTTATGGATTTATGGAAGTACCATGAAACCGAGGAGTTTCCTCAAGACGAAGGAGATTTGATAAAATGAGAGAATTTTCATCAAATCATGGAAAATAATAAAAATGTATTAAAAATATAAAACTGGCATGGGATTGACCACGACACGATCGGTCGGTCGTGTGTCCGTGCTCCCAGCACCCTGGTCAATATTTTTAATTATTTATTATTTTCTTCTCTATTTTGCATAGGTTCATCGTTTCGTTGTATTTTTGAAATACTCGTTCGTGCGGTGACTGTTAGTGTATTATCGTTGAATGCACCTTCACCATTTGAATCGGGGCTTACTTAGAGGTAGCTCAGACGCCCGGTTGTTGATTATTTATTACTAATTGTGGAATTCAGTGGAGAATAATTCACAAAACTGAGTAATAAGATGTTTATTATTAATTCATATGATCAGCTGAGGATTCGACTACGAATTCAGAATAATAAAGTGAGCATTACCATTCCATGGGATCGTAGATTCGACCATAGAATCAGAGTAATTAAGATTTATCTATTACCATTTATGAGACCAGTTGTGGATTCGATCATGAAATCGGAGTAATGAGATAATATAGCTATTGCTATTCTATGAGATCAAGCCGTGGATTCGATCATAGAATCAGAACAATTGTTTATTGCCATTCCGTGGGACCAGTCGCAGATTCGACCATGGAATAGGAGCAATTGTTATTTCCATTCCATGGGATCAGTCGTGGATTCGACCATGGAATAGGAGCAATTGTTATTGCCATTCCATGGGACCAGTCGTGGATTCGACCATGGAATAGGAGCAATTGTAATTGGGAATAATTAACTTTGTGGCTCTATACTAGCAGAGCAAGCTGTCTAGGAGAATAATTATCCTGATATGAGCTTTTCGGTAAGTCATATCCTTTATATAGTCAGAGTAAACTCGTTGTTTGTTCCTGAAGACGTTATCGCTCTATACTAGCAGAGCAAGCTGTCTAGGAGCCGTCCATTTCGTGATACTATATAGGAATAATCACTGAAAGTATTCAGTATTCATGAGATATGCCGTTGTCCAGTCGTGAGACTACATATCTACATGTACTCTGAGAGAAAGTACTCTCCGTTGAGAATTCGATGAGAGACTCGTGTCTCGATACTCACGTCTGATTTCTGGATCAGAGCTTCGTATAATTATGAGTTTACTATTTTAGCCCTTGTCGAAAATCCACCATCTACACATACACATTTGCTATTTGAGCTGAGTTTACTCGCCTATCTTTTTCTCGAAATACGTATTGGTAAGCTTTCGCTTTAACCAATTTTCATCTTTATCCCTAATGAAAGTCATGATGACGTTTCAATCTTGAAAATAGCTTTGATGATGATAGTCATGAATAACGATTGTTATAACATTATAGAAGAATGTTTCAATGATTGAAATGTAGAGTTGAGATTATGTAACCACCTATGGATATAAGCATATATAGTGTGTTCAAACATTAGTGTATAAGTCCATGTGTCGGAAACCAATTTGTGCACTTGTGCATGCGACATTGGTAAAGGAGACATGTTGGGTACGCGTACTGGCGGAAGTTTTCTGACCAAAAACTTCTGCTGGAGTTTGTAGTTTACAAACTGGAAAACCAGTCACTTTAGGTACGCGTACCCGTATGCGTACTCACGGAAGTTTTCGAACCGAAAATTTCTGCTGAGTTTCCAAACTCAAATCCGGTAGCTAAGGTACACGTACCCGTATGCGTACCCAAGCTGGTTATATCTCAAATCGTAAGTTCATGAACTTAAAACAATAAATTATAAGGAATGCAATCTTTCCAAACCGTGGCTATATTGTTCATGAATTGATTCAAGTGAATCAAACCGATTTTGTTTCAATTGTGTCTATGAATAAAGACCTAAGCAATTGAACAACTCTATCAACTAGTTCTTATGAGTCATTTGAACTAGTAATGAGAAAGATGAATATGGCTGATATGAAAGTACTCATATGGCTAACCTCGGTTAACTATTTGTGAACCAACCAAGTGTACACGTTTAGGTATGGTTACTCAAACCTAAATGAAACACATTTCATTTATGTATGACAAGCTAAGTTTCGATCTAACGGTTGAAAGATATTAGCTTGGAGAAATCAGGTTTTTCATCTAACGGTGAATATCGAATGCTTTGTTACCAAGGTAACTTGGATCGCAAACCCTGATTTGAAAACTATATAAAGGAGACATCTATAAACTGGAAAAACTAATCCCCACACCTCCTGTGTGATACTAGGTAGTTTGCTAGAGTCGATTCTTCTTTAACCTTAGGTTTCTTCCCGAAACCCTATAGGTTAACGACTCAAAGACTTCATTGGGATTTTGAAGCCAGACGAAACTACTTCTCTTGTAGTTGAGCGATCTGATCCTGCCATTTTCTATTGTATGAGTTCAATTGAATAATTGACTTGAGATTATATCTCCGATAAGGGAAAGATAAAAAGAAATCACAAACATCTTCGTCTCATTGTTTGTGATTCCGCAACATCTTGTTTCGCTACCATACGATTAAGATTGTTGTGAGGTGATTGATAATATTAGGATGTTCTTCGGGAATATAAGTCTGGATTATCAATTAGTTCTTGTTCACCTTGATTTATCAAAAAACGGAACAAAAACTCTTAGGTCTATCTGTGGGAGACAGATTTACCTATCATAGACTTTTCTGTGTGATACAGATTTGTTTATTAAAATCTTCGACTTTGGGTCGTAGCAACTCTTGGTTGTGGGTGAGATCAGCTAAGGGAATCAAGTGCGTAGTATCTTGCTGGGATCAGAGACGTAAGGAGCGCAACTGTACCTTGAATCAGTGTGAGATTGATTATGGTTCAACTACAGTCCAGACCGAAGTTAGTTTGTAGTAGGTGTTTGTGGGTGAAAATTGTTTCTGCCGGTTTTGGTAAATTCGTGTATGTGGATTAAAAACGAGTGTAGACCCTAAACAATGCGCTGTACGGGAGTAATTTTGATTCGAGAGATCAATCCGTACAATCCTGGCCCAAACCAAGAAATGGTCGTTCCAGGCTTGCTTCGGTCACAAAGTGAAGGAGAAGGGTTGGTCTTAGGGAGGGAAGCGAAGAAAGTGTTGAGACCAAAATCGTTGATTCCGAAGGTGTGGTTGTTTATGACTTGTATCAGAAAGTAGAACTGGCTAGCGGAATGTAAAGTTATCAGGTGATTTCTGGATACTGTGTTGTTCTCTGACCAAAACTTGTTGTTTGGTGAAAATAGGTGAAGCCTATTTATACAAGTCATATTGAAACGTACCCTGGTCTCGTAGGAAGTGGAGACGATTGAGTGGTGGAAGGATGGAGTAACGTATAACCGTCAGAAGCCCATGCTTCCATGATGAAGGAAGTGGATCCGTTTACACCCGTTATTTTTTGCCGCCATTAATTGTCCTACTTCATGACACTTTCTTATAACGGGCGTATTGCACGCCGCACGCTGTAAACCGTCAGACCAATATCCTGATGAGTATCCCCCAGTTTGTGACATATTTGATGTCTCGAGTGTTTTTGTGGAAAACATGTAGCATTTTTCTACGTGTGGCAAGTTAAAATCAAGAGGTTTACCGTAGGAAAATAACATGTGATGTTATTAGGCTCGTCTTGACCGGTTGCCTAAAACTTTCCACGAGTCTGTTAGTTCGGTGGCGAACTTCGATGCATGAGATCGCATCTCATGAGGAAGGGTAGCCGTTGATTATGGCTACCTTGTGTTGGCGCCTGATAATGGCGCAGTGGCGTTTTGGTGTACGCCATTGGCAATGTGGCATGGCTCGTGCATGCCAGTGGAAGGGTGGTGCAAGTGGCGCCTGACGTAGCCATGGCCACTAGATTTAGGCAGTTGGTCGCCTGAAGCTTTCCACAAGTGGTGCCATTGGCATAGTGGCGCCTGGCGTAGCGGCATGTCAGTGGCGTAGCCGTGGCAGCTGTTTTGTCATATTGGTGTTATACCCAAATATGTCTCTGGTAGCATTGGTCATGTTTCTAAGTTAATCTTGAGGTCTTAGGAGAGTCACTGGACCCAGTTGGCATGGCAACTTTTAGCTAAATTATGGTTTGGCGCATCGCAACTCTATTTAGCACGTGCAGCATGACTGTGGCATCGTGGAGTGGCTGGCATAGTGGGCACATGCCAGTGGCACAAAGTAGCGCCTGGCGTAGCCATGGACGCTAGACTTTGGCACATCGGTGTTAGACCCAAATGTGGCGTGGCAACATTGGCCATGTTGCCACATCAATCCCAACGCTCCGGGAAACGTTACTTGGATTGGTTGGCGTAGCAACTTTTCCCAAATTAGGGTTTGGCATGTCGAAACCCTAATTGGTGCGTGTGGCATGTGGCCGCGGCATGGCGACACTTTTTGTGCAAACGGTGCCATAGCTATGCCAAAGGAACTATGACGAGGCCATAGAGTGGAAACGACCACATGAGTAAGGATTGCCGTGGGTGGCTATGATATGACGCCGTTCATAGGGCTTCCTGGGCCCCACACGGCTCGTGGCATGTTGTGGGGCCGAAGTGGCATAGTTTGTGTTGCGAAAATTAGGGTTTTGGTTAATGCAGGTTCGTGCTTCTGACTAGAAAACCCTAATTTGAGCTTGTCATGGCGTTGGCCTCGAACAGGAGGTAGGTTAGCACGTAGGGCGCTATTTATGACGTGTTGGCACGCTTGGCGTGTTTTGGCAGGTTTGGCATGTCGTTAGCATGTTGACGCGGTAAGTGGCATGTTTGGCACGTGCACTTGGCATGCCCGTTTGGCATTTGCGATTGGCATGCTTTTGGCATGTTTGGCATGTCGTTAGCATATTGGCGCGGTTTCTGGAAGCCAACATGGTATGGCGACATCTTGACACCTCTTTTAAAGTCGTGGCAGGTTTAGAGCAACCTGATTGGTCGAAAAAAGGGAAGGCCGACCAAACATGGTGTGGACACACTTCCAGCGTGAGCGTGGCGGCTTTAGAGTAACCTGATTGGTCGATGGAAACTGGGGCCAGCAGGTATGGGCCCAGCCACAACTGGTGTGAGCGTGGCGGTTTTAAGGCGGCCTGATTGGTCAAGGGAAGTAGGGCCGGTTTAGGATGGGGGCATGACCAATGGCAAGTGGCGCCGGCTGGCCTAAAGAATGTCCACGCCTCCCTTTGCTGTCCTGTGGCTCCTTGTTTTCTGATTCTGGGCAAGGTTTTGCACCTACTAATCCGTGGCGCAATAATTACCTAGTTTGCCTAGCCTTAAATTTCGACAAGCAAGGTCTGATGTACTGCGCAAGGCGAAAAATCCTAACTTTTGCAAATTATTCAGGGTGATCGATTGAATTCTATGTGTTGACACATAGTTCTTTTAAGTTCATTGCCCGAGAGCAGCATGCTTTCTGATTGAATACCTTATGTAAAGACCTTATCCTTGATATTTGGAAATTCGTGCTACTCTGTTGCGAGTGAACACAAATTGTCATGCCATATCAACATTAAGGGTTCAGCCGGGGAACATAGCACAGAAATTATTCAAAGAAACTTATATTAAGTGAATATAGGCAAGGCGCCAAAATTTACAGAACATCTAGGATGGTTTCTACATGCGCCAGTCTGGATGAATTTCATTTAAATATATTGAACGACTCAATAAATATGTCAGTGGAGAGGTTAAAACTCACGGCTCCATTTCCTTACAGAGTGACGTCACATCAGATGCAAGGTTTTTACAATTTTAACCCTAAGCTAAAAACCACCATCAACATTAAGTCCCCTGCTTAGCACGTAACAGTGGCATTGTTGCGGGGTAAGCATGAGATGGTGACAGACAAGAGTAAAATCGAAAGGGAAAGACATGAAGATATTTCCAAGGAAATTCGACTAACCTTTAGCGGAAGACGTGAGGAATCCGTGATCCTTGCATTGGTGGCTTTGCATGAATTCTGCTTGGCCATGGGGTGTTGTCATCAGCGCTGCAACTTTGGCTACTGACCGGCAGAGATGGCGCTGCAACTTGGTCCGCAGAACAGGCGATGGCTGGTTAGGAAAGGTAGATGGCGCTGCTTTGAACGGCCAAGATGGTGCTGCTTTTTCTGGCTAGGTCAGTGGCGCTGCTGGCTATGGAAAGGTGAATGGCGCCTGGTTTCAGTCCATGGAGAGATGGAAACTGGCTTCAGTATGCGGAATGGTGGAGACTGGTTTCAGTCCTTGGAATGGTGGAAACAGCTTCAGTCCGTGGAATGGTGGAAATGGCACTTGGCTTCATCCGTAGGATGGTGAAAACGACACTTGGCTTCAGTCCGTGGAACGGTGGATGGCGCTGCTACTTCGGCCACGGAGCGGTGATGATGGTGCTGCAACTTCGACCACGGAGCGCTGATGGTGCTGCAACTTCGACCACGAACTGTTGATGTTGGCGCTGCACGAAATGGCGAAGATGGCGATGCAATGATGAGTTCCAAATATTGTATATATTTGCACCTTTTTATTGGCATTTAACTCATCATTTGTGCACTAACGCTCCATTTTATCCCATATTTTGTGTTTTCGTTGTTTTCAAGAATAAATACTTTTCTCAATTAATTTTGCATTGTTAGGTACTAAATAAAGCCTGGTTAACTCACGGAGCGAAAATAGCAAAGACACGGGAAA
Source organism: Papaver somniferum (assembly GCF_003573695.1). Taxonomy (NCBI): domain Eukaryota; kingdom Viridiplantae; phylum Streptophyta; class Magnoliopsida; order Ranunculales; family Papaveraceae; genus Papaver; species Papaver somniferum. Next base: position 164,516,224 of record NC_039358.1, on the reverse strand, counting down.
AAGCCGAAGGAAACTCTAGCGGAAAAGAAGTGAAGAATGCGGTATGGAAGACTCAAGGATGCAAATGGGCTTAACAAGGAAGAAATTGTTCTTAAAGAAGAAGTGGGCTCAAGATTACCTAAGCCCAAATCCATTTCCTAAACCCAAACCCATATCCTAAACCCAAAATCCAAACCCAAACCCGCTTCTCTCCTTAGCCGTCAGATTGGATCCATTCCATCATCTAACGGTCGCTTCATCAGAGTACATCGAGCTTTGATGTTCCTGTCTAACACTATAGCACCTAACTCCATCTTGGACCGTCAGTTTTGATGTATTCCATATCCAACGGTCGCTCCACATCCACTTCCATCGCGCCGTTGGATCATTCTCTCATCTTTTCATCCAACATCTTCCCTTCACTGACATCAAAATTTGATGAGCCCGCTCAACACCATAACCTAGAATACCTATGCCCCAAAACAAACAGCCCCTAACCCATTCTTCTCTCGAGATCTTCTTCCCCTTCTTCCCAAAAATTACAGAGCCTGCAACTCCATCACCACCACCATTCCATCACTGCTACCATCTCCATCTCACCCCAGACCTCGAGCGTCACCACCACTACCTTCCCCGACAGAAACCCATCTCCCTAGTTTCCCTCTCTCTCATTCCTAGCATCATTCCTAGATGCTATGAATTTGGCAGTGAGAAGCTAGGGTTCACTAGGAGTGCAAATAAGACCAAGAAGGCATGGGTTCGTAGCAGAAAAAGCATGGGTCGAAGTGATAGAGAAGTTATCTAGCATGGGTGGTACGAATTGGTTAGGTAATTTTCGAAACCCTAGTTTTGGAAATTAGGGATTTTTTTTAGAACTCGTTGTAACTATAAATTGTGTGTGTGGGTGTGAGTAGGAGGTATGCCTGGACTAGCCAGTGTACCACCAAGAGGCCTGGAATAGCCAGGACCTCAACCGTTAGTGTTGTTTCAATTTCAATTCAGCTCCGTTGATGTCAAATTCAGTTAGTACTGTGTTCATTATGCTTTAGTTATTTTGCTTAGGTTTCAATGAAACCCTAACTTGTTGTTGTGCATTGCATTCTGATGACACTGCTTTTGAATGTTAATAATGCTCATGAAAGATCAAACTTAGTGCTGCATCATATTGCTCTCACATGGTACGTCATGCATACCTTGTAGTTAGCTTCACACTATGATGGTGGAACTACAACTTATATCAAACCAGATTATCATTGATCTTTAGACTAATTGTGCTTTAGCTAGACAATTAGTACTTAGGAGATATGCCTTAGTTGTGTTAGGTCTTTCTAGTGGGGAAACCCCTCAGATATAGGGCAGACTAGGATCTTACCCCTTATCTGCTATAGGGACAAGAATGGTGCAGTCAGTGGAAGGCATAGTACAAGATTAGTGGTGGATTTGCTAACCTCAGTTCACTCATCTCTCTGTTTAACTTGCTTACTGCCTGTGTTACTGCCTCTTTTTGTTGTTGTTGCTCTTACTTTTAATGTCTTGCATTTTACTTCACCACTTGTTTACTGCCTTGCCTTTGGTTACTGCCTTTGTTCTCTGTTAAGCTTAGAAAACAGTTTAGGAACTTCTCTAGCTTCAAACACACACACTAGTCCCTGTTGGATCGACCCGTATTTGCACATTCTACAACACGACACCGTGCACTTGCGGTTTAACATGTAGGATTTATCTTGCTTTTATTTTCTGTCATCTTTCCTAGCCTACCAAGTTTTTGGCGCCACTGTCGGGGACTTGGCTGCTGTGTGGTTGAAGCTTTGTGTATCTTGCTTTGCTGTTTTCTATTTTCCTTACTGTTCATCTTAGTTTTTCTTTACTTACATCTTAGATAACTTACTGTGCATTTAGTGTAAGCATATTTGCTGTTTTTCCTGTAACTGCATTTTAGTTTCTCATCTGTAGCTGCACCTGCATCTCATACTCTTTGCTCACTGTTTGCTCTTGATCTTGATCTTTACTGTCCTGTTCTTGCTGTACATTCCCTTGTCTTGCTGTTTCTTGCATCTTATTTGCATTATATCATCTTGCAGTCTTCACTGCATCATTTTCTTGCATCTATTCATCTGCATCTTCTCTGCTCTAGTAGCATTTGCATTTTGCATCTTCACTGCATATTGTTCTTGCATTTATCTTTGCATATTGTTCTGCATCATAACTTGCATCTTTCAATTAATCTTACTGCCTCCTGCATTCACATAATCTCTGCCTTATTGCTGTGCATCTCATTGCATTTCACTGAACTTGCAAATTTTGCTGCTGCTGTGGTGCTGTGGAGCTGGTGTTGCTGCTGCTGCTCTTGGCTGTGCTGCTGCTGTTGCTGTGTTGCTGCTGCTGCTGTTGTGCTGCTGCTGCTGGTGTTGTTGCTGCTGTGAACCAAAGCCCAACTGGGCTGTGCAACAATAGAAAAGGAGATAAAAGCCCAACTGGGCTTCCCTCCAAAAACAAGTAAGCCTGAACCCATTAGCAAAGCCCAACTGGGTCTTCTTTATTGTCTGTTGGGTTTATATTTTTTCTGGGCTTGTAATATTATTTTAAACCCAACAGTGGGATTGTGTTTTTGGACTTTTGGGGTTGTAATTTTAATTGGACTGGGGGCTTATAACTTTGAACATTAACTGGGCCTTGTACTCAAGACAGCAACTTTGGAACTTTGAGAACAGTGGGCTTAAAATCTTTGAAAATCTATCAAGTTTTCCAATTTCAAAAACTTCTGTTGGGCTTCAAATTTTGTGAGCCCAAACCAACTTCCAACCCAACAGTTGGGCCTGTTCAAAACTTCCTTTTGGGCTGCACAATTCTCCCACCAATGTGGGCTTGCTCCTAACAACAAAACCAAATTTTTCTCCCAACTCAAAACCAAATTCTTGCTCCACCAATGTGGGATTTCTCCCAATTTTAAAACCAAATTTGCTCCCAATAACCAAAATTTTTCTCCCACATTCAAACCAAATTTTCTTTTCAAAACCCAACAAAACCAAAAATTTCTCCCATATTCAAACCAAAATTTTGCTCCTAATTCAAAACCAAAGTTTTTCTCCCAATATTAAAAACCAAATTTTTCCTTTTATCTCCCAATTAAAACCAAAAGTTTTCTCCCATTCAAAAACCAAAAATTTTCTCCCTCTTTTTAACCAAAAATCCCAAATAGGCTTTACCTTTAAAGCCTAAAAACCAAATTTTTGAAACCCATAACTGAAAAGTGTGGGCTTTATTTCTCTTTTTGAATTGTGTGATTGTTTGATAAACATAACATGTCTGGATTTTGGTCTGCCACTGGGAATAAATCTATTAGAGAAGCTTACGGGCAAGATTCACCTTATGAGCCTCCCACAGACCATGATGTCAATAGTTATAGGGATTATTATTATGGACCTTCTGTAGGTCATGAACCTCAATATGCAAACCCTAATGACTATTCACACATGTATCATCCACCATTGAATGAAAATGAATATCTAGACAATATCCAACTCACATATTCGTCACTTGTGAATCAGTTAGAGGCTCGGATCACTGCTTTAGAAATGAAAACACATGAGAAATCTGTAGCATCTAGTTCACATAGACGACCTGAAATCTATGCATGTACCTTATGTGGTGGTTTAGACCACCCGGATAAATATTGCTATATTTTGCATGATTATAGGCAATTTAGAGAATCCCATGAAAATCCAAATTATGAAATGCCCACAAATTGTGAGGCTGGTAGTCATTGGGACCATAATCAATCCTTTGAGGGTTGCGATCAATATTTTATTAACCATAATGACCATGCACACATGTACCATTGACCACAATTTGAACATGAAGAATTTTGTACTCCCATGAATTTAGACTCCACCACAGAAGCTTTCAGACTCAGTGAGCAAAACTTTGCTAGATCTACATCACGAATCCAGGCATATTTAGATCAGATTTTGCTTCACCTACAAAAGGAGGAAATTCATGAGGAAATGTATGTTGTCCCTAATGAAGTGTCTAGTCCCATTCATGTAAATGATGTTGAATATGAACCTAATTTAGAGGAACATGAATCGACAAATGACACCACCACTGTTAATTAGGACCAATATGCATGTTACCATGATCATGATTATGAAGATCATGATTATGAAGATGTTATGTTAGAAGAATATGAAAATATTGTGGAACATTTTGGTTCAATAACATATGGCTTCTCGCCCTCGGCCTTCATGAATGTTGTTTCTTCTAATACTCATAGCAAATCATATGATTTTGATATTGATATGGTACTTGTACAATTGTTCTTCGAAGATGAGCATGACATAGGAATAGTTGAATCTTCTGTAGACACTAATGTTAATATGCATGAAAAATTTTTTGATGTGTCTGATTCCTTGCCTAAGTCACAAAATGTTATTTCTTCCGATGTTAATTTGAGTACTACGGACAATCATGATACCGATTTAGGTCTTGATGTTTTGTTCGATGAATGTGAGCATGATTTACCAATTTCTGATTTAGGGGAAGTATGTGTTGGTACTATTGATCTTATCCATGAAAATAACTTAGAAGTACCAACTTTCTTACCTAAATCGCATATTGAGATTATTCCACCCAACCTAGATTTGGTTTGTAACAAAACTTTTAAACCAACTTTTCTGAAAATTCCCAACCTAGGATTGGAACTGTGTGCCTCCCAAGTCCTTTTGGACTATTTTGCATCAAAATACAACATTTTTAAAGAGCCACAGTTGGAATTAATTTCTCTGACCATCCCGCAAAAAGTCCATTTTGAGTTAGACCTTGTGAATCCTGAACCCTTAAAATTAAAAGATTTTGTGCTTAAAAGTAAACCTGCTGAAAAATATAGGTTTGGGGGTGATTCATCTGGTTTTTCACTCTCACTCGCATTTCAGTCCAACTATAGTTGTTTTGAAACTGTCTATGTTTCAACACTTTGTCTTTTGGGTTGATCCTCAACTCTTTAGACTGTATGTACATAGTGAATTGTTTGTATATAATCTGGTAGGTAATGTTTAGTGGAATCATATGTTTCTTGTATATATTGTGCTAACCCAATGTGAATTCAGTTGAGTTACTGTTGGGTTTTGCCTTGAATAATGGAGTTCAAAACTTGCTTTCGCCAATATCCCGTAATCTCTTTCCTTTTTCTACACTTAGCATCGTTCTCATGGTATGTGTTATAATCATGTTTATCTTTTGAAACATTGAGGACAATGTTTAGTTTAGGTTTGGGGGTGAAAAGTAGATACTTTGATAACATGCTATAATTGAAAACAAAACTCTTTCTTTTTGAAAAAAAATTAAAAAAAATTAAAAAATCAAAATTAAAAATTAAAAAATTTGAAAAAAAACAACATAAAAATGGAGCTCATTTACCTTGAAATGTTGACTCGTGTGCATGTATGTAAACATAAGGATTCTTAGTCTAGATATTTAGGCACCCTGATTCTAGCACAATTCACATGGTGATAAGAAACTTGCACGCGCACGATCTACCAATACATGTATAGCCTCATCCTTGAGGTGTTCTATCGGAAGTCACGATTGCAAATCACTTTAGAATACTGAACGAAACTTGACTAGCTTATTATTTGGTTGGTTGGGATAGAAGGTGGAGGTTACATTAAGAAAGACAACCATCGAATTTAACTGGGTGCATCAAAAAGGGCTACCTCTTGCAAAGTGTCATGTAATTTTTTGTTTCTTTTTGCTTATGTATCAAAAGAGTTACCATGTTGTAAATAATACTTTCAAAAAAAAAAATCAAGTATTTATCAATTCCATCCTCTCTTGTTCCAAAAATAAAAGAGAGTAGTCAATGTAAATAAAAGTCATGTAAAGAGTCATCTTTTGTGTTTTTGTGTTATAAGCAAGGAAGGGTGTATGCCATTGATGTACAACGCGAGTAATTGTGAAATACCTCCAACTCATTCACAATTCTCGTAAAGTCCGGACAGCTAGCTAGATTTCGACCTCCGTTCTTAGCCTGAGAAACTATCTCTTGGTGATTAGTAGTCATAACATCCGATCTTTCTTTACACATGTGTAGATACACTTTACACTCTTATCACATTTATTTATTTGTTATCAGTGCTAGGATTGTGCCTTTGATAGCTAGATTGACATCTCCATTTTGCTGTGAGCTTCTACTGTCTTGCACATGTCACATTTGATGGAATCTGAGCTTATATTTTGTCCTAGAACTTTGTAGGTACGTTCTAAGCAAACCTTCACGAGACTTCAACTCGTCCACTAGGGACACTTAGTGGTTTAAAAGGCTTATTGCATTCGCTAAATGCAATCGAGAGACCAGCGACAGTGGTATAGGTAGGATTTCCTTAGTTTTGTTTTACTTGAGGACAAGTAAAATTCAGGTTTGGGGGTATTTGATGAGTGCCAAATATTATATATATTTGCACCTTTTTATTGGCATTTAACTCATCATTTGTGCACTAACGCTCCATTTTATCCCATATTTTGTGTTTTCGTTGTTTTCAAGAATAAATATTTTTCTCAATTAATTTTGCATTTTTAGGTACTAAATAAAGCCTGGTTAACTCACGGAGCGAAAAGAGCAAAGACACGGGAAAAAGCCGAAGGAAACTCTAGCGGAAAAGAAGTGAAGAATGCGGTATGGAAGACTCAAGGATGAAAATGGGCTTAACAAGGAAGAAATTGTTCTTAAAGAAGATGTGGGCTCAATATTACCTAAGCCCAAATCCATTTCCTAAACCCAAACCCATATCCTAAACCCAAAATCCAAACTCAAACCCGCTTCTCTCCTTAGCCGTCAGATTGGATCCATTCCATCATCTAACGGTCGCTTCATCAGAGTACATCGAGCTTTGATGTTCCTGTCTAACACTATAGCACCTAACTCCATCTTGGACCGTCAGTTTTGATGTATTCCATATCCAACGGTCGCTCCACATCCACTTCCATCGCGCCGTTGGATCATACTCTCATCTTTTCATCCAACATCTTCCCTTCACTGACATCAAAATTTGATGAGCCCGCTCAACACCATAACCTAGAATACCTATGCCCCAAAACAAACAGCCCCTAACCCATTCTTCTCTCGAGATCTTCTTCCCCTTCTTCCCAAAAATTACAGAGCCTGCAACTCCATCACCACCACCATTCCATCACTGCTACCATCTCCATCTCACCCCAGACCTCGAGCGTCACCACCACTACCTTCCCCGACAGAAACCCATCTCCCTAGTTTCCCTCTCTCTCATTCCTAGCATCATTCCTAGATGCTATGAATTTGGCAGTGAGAAGCTAGGGTTCACTAGGAGTGCAAATAAGACCAAGAAGGCATGGGTTCGTAGCAGAAAAAGCATGGGTCGAAGTGATAGAGAAGTTATCTAGCATGGGTGGTACGAATTGGTTAGGTAATTTTCGAAACCCTAGTTTTGGAAATTAGGGATTTTTTTTAGAACTCGTTGTAACTATAAATTGTGTGTGTGGGTGTGAGTAGGAGGTATGCCTGGACTAGCCAGTGTACCACCAAGAGGCCTGGAATAGCCAGGACCTCAACTGTTAGTGTTGTTTCAATTTCAATTCAGCTTTGTTAATGTCAAATTAGGTTAATACTGTGTTCATATGCTTTAGTTATTTTGCTTAGGTTTCAATGAAACCCTAACTTGTTGTTGTGCATTGCATTTTGATGACACTGCTTTTGAATGTTAATAATGCTCATGAAAGATCAAACTTAGTGCTGCATCATATTGCTCTCACATGGTACGTCATGCATACCTTGTAGTTAGGTTCACACTATGATGGTGGAACTACAACTTATATCAAACCATATTATCATTGATCTTTAGACTAATTGTGCTTTAGCTAGACAATTAGTACTTAGGAGATATGCCTTAGTTGTGTTAGGTCTTTCTAGTGGGGAAACCCCTCAGATATAGGGCAGACTAGGATCTTACCCCTTATCTGCTATAGGGACAAGAATGGTGCAGTCAGTGGAAGGCATAGTACAAGATTAGTGGTGGATTTTCTAACCTCAGTTCACTCATATCTCTGTTTAACTTGCTTACTGCCTGTGTTACTGCCTCTTTTTGTTGTTGTTGCTCCTACTTTTACTGTCTTGCATTTTACTTCACCACTTGTTTACTGCCTTGCCTTTGGTTACTGCCTTTGTTCTCTGTTAAGCTTAGAAAACAGTTTAGGAACTTCTCTAGCTTCAAACACACACACTAGTCCCTGTTGGATCGACCCGTATTTGCACATTCTACAACACGACACCGTGCACTTGCGGTTTAACATGTAGGCTTTATCTTGCTTTTATTTTCTGTCATCTTTCCTAGCCTACCATGCAACCTTGGCCACGGATCGGTGATGATGACACATTGGTTTTTTCTTCGTCTCCGCGTCTAAGGTGTATCATTCTTGAGCGTTTGAAGGAACATCAGCAGTAAAAGCAGGCAAGCATATTTCAGGTATGTGTTCCAACGTTTCTTCCCTTTTGTTTGCTTGTGTTTCCATAGGCATGACCTCCATGAACTTGTAAAAATACTTTCAATATGAATGATTCCTCTTCGCTAGTAGTATTGTAGCAACGTTAGCCACAGCATGAACAACAACCAAACCAATCATTACGTTAGTGTTGATGGTGGATTTTTGTTTAAGGCTAAAATTGTAAAAGCCGAATTTTAATAGGCTGACATCCTGTAAAGGATAAAGCCATTTGAGTGATGAATACTTCTTCACTTTATTAATTCACCTAGAATGGAGCATGTGGCAACAATCCCTGTGAATTAAATACACCCAGAACGGAGCATGTAGCAACAATCCCGATTTTCTGTGGATTTATATCATTATTAAATAATGCTTTATTAGCCTTGTATTTACTGTGCTGTTCCCGGGAACCCTCACTATTGATGCTGCATGAGGACTGAGTGTTGCTTCTAACAGGGTAACACGAATCTCCGAGTGTCAATAGTGAGGCATGCACGAAATGCCTGTACGAGCTATCTCTCGGTGTGTTATACTAGCCCGATTGAGTAAAGTCTCTCGGTGTGTTATACTAGCCCGATTGAGCATTCCTCTCGGTGTGTTATACTAGCCAGATTGAGTATAATCCGGACTGCATGTGCTAGTCTCAGAAATGATCATGGCCACGCAGGTTGGACGCATGATTCAATAGCCTAGACGATCCTCAATAGGAGAAGGGTATCACCACAATGACCACCAGCGGGCCCGGTTATGCCTTGGCTGGTCGAATACATACCACTCCCTTCAAATGACCACCGAACGCCAGCCCAGAGTTTGATGTCCAGGCTGGTGTGGAGCAGCTAAAAAGGATCGCGCGACAAGGGCCGGCTAAACCAGACTTAAAAACAGTCATGGCCGTCTAACTTCGCTGGCACGGTTGGACGGCGTAGATTGTTCCAAGTCCGGTCGGACAAGTACCGTGGTGTACACAACCGGGCCCCCTTCCTACCTGTATAATCGATCCTCCCCTGACTTAGCCATGGAATGACGTGTGGTTGCCTGAAGTTAGTCCGGCGTGAGGCTTAAAGGGTCGCAGGAAATTCCACTAAGTGTCCCAGATTGATCACGACCATCCAACTTAACCAGCATGTTTGGATGGCTTAGATCAGGCATATGACCATCAGCAAGGTATCACCATGTTCACCACCGGCCTAATGTGGGCCTCACGTGGTCGTCCAATCCAAACGAAAAGCATAGCATGCAAATTCGTCCGGCCAAAGTAGCATGCGCGCGACCAACATAAAACCCTAATTAGGGTTTGCAGCATATTACATGTGTCGTAAATCGATCACGAGCGTCCATCTTCGCCATCCTGGATGAAGGGTGCAGGAATAGACTAAGGAGGTCCAGAGAGTATCTACATGATCACCGTGGGCCCGTCTACCTCTATGTCCGACCGACCAGAGCAAGGGAGGACCAGACACCTCGGTTCGTGCGCCCTGAAGATGGCATGTTGTGCCCCTTTGGAAATCCTTTGCGGCACATGATTCCTGTCGCAAATCGATCTCAGCCACTCCTCTTTACCGGTAAACTTGAGTGTCCTAGATCGCATCTTCATGGGGCAGTGAGGTATGGACATACACACCGACAAGCCGTCTACACGCCTGCCCGGTCGGTCCTGCCAAGAACACCTCCCATGCTTGGTTTCGACCAAGCTGAAGAGTGATGCTTGCACCTCTTCAAAACCCTAAAACTTCATCAACAGTCGCAGATGAGCGTCATATATCATCTCATCCATCCAACTCTACCAGCTTGGTTAGGCAGCCCAGGCTAGGAGTTAAATGGTCAATAAGGTGTCATGGTGATTACCATCCGTCACCCTACCACATCATGTGATCGTCCAAGGAAGGGCTTGCCTGTGCAACCTCCAAACTATCATTCGAAGATAGCTAAGCATGCATATGTTCTAAGACGCTTAATTCGCGACTTACTCCATTAAGCCTTAAAACAACGATGCTTCATACACATTGATTATATTCGATGCGTTACATGTATAGAATACACACGATATTTCATGAATATCGTCTTCCTAAATAATTTAGTTATTTAACCTAGCACCGTATGCTACCTTTTGTGGGTCCCACGATCCACACAATCGAGACATCAAGCATGTCACAAATTGGGGGATACATACTGGGGTATTGGTCTGGCGGTTTACAGTGTGCAGCGTGCAACGCGCCATCACAAGAACGTGTCACGAAGACATGGATGGTTAGTGATGATGGGAGGAGTGGGATCATACCTGATCGTGTGACAATCACTAACACGACTCCACTACTCCATCACTCCACTTCCTCCACTTCCCATGAGAGACGTGGGTTAGGCTCAATGACTTGTATAAATAGGTTCTCCTCCCTATTTCTAAGGGAGACAAAACAGAAACCAAGTGTTGATACAATTCGTATTCAAACACACAGAGCTGATTGCTTACATCTTGCAAGCCAGTTCGGTATTCTGATACAAGTCATAAACAGCCAACACCTTCACAATCTCAACACCTTCTTCGCTTCCCTCCCTAAGATCAACCCCATCCTTCACTTTGTGACTGAAGCAAGTCTGGAACGGCCATTTCTTGGTTTAGGCCAGAATTGTACAGATTGATCTCTCGAATCAGAAAGCACTCCCGTGCAGTGCATTTGTTTAGGGTTTAGATTCATTTCTCATCCACACACACCCCAAAATTGCCAAAACCAGCAGAAATAGTTTTCACCCATAAACAATTGGCGACCACAATGGGAGATTAATCTCTCGGTTGTGAAGTCAATGTTTTCAATACCAATTCAATTTTTCTGATTTCAACAATGGTGGATGTTAGGTCTGGATCAGAAACCAATCCCGACGGAGCTAGCGCCGACAACACTCTTGGCGTTGACATCCCGATTGGTGGTGTTACCGTGCTTCCCGCCAGTATAATCAATGTATCTAGTGGAATTGCGTCCTCTATCACCAGCACCAGAGGAGCAGGAGGAGATATTCCATTAGGTGTGACGCCTCCTATCACCAGAGACAGAGCAGCTGCAAATCCCGACATTTCCTCGAGTATGACACCTCCATTTGTCACCAGGGCGACTACCACTCCTCCCTTAGGACGAGGGGTCAGAGGAGCCAGAGGGGGACAACCCTTTATTATCATGGTAGATTTAATGGAGAGACAAGAAATCCTCGCTAAGGCGCAGACAGACATGGCTACAACTCAGAAAGAGGTACTCACTTTTCTTAAGACACTAACTGATCGGTTGCCACAAGAGACGAGACAGCTTTCGGGGCCAACAAGAGGTGCATTCAGCACGCCTGCAGCGGGTACCTCAGCAGCGCAGGCCTACATGGACGACGAAGCTCGTGTTGCTCCTGAACGTCTGAGAGAAAGGGACCAAGAGCGTACCTGGCGGCGCAGGCCTACATGGACGAAGAAGCTCGTGTTACTACTGAGCGTACAAGAGAGAGGGGCCAGGAGCGTTCTAGGTAAAGGGACCAGCCATCCAGCTTCATCACACGTGAGGACTTGGAGAGATTCCTCCAAAATCGTGGCAAGGTAAATCTGATGGACATGCACCAACATCAACCTCCATACTCCCAAGACGTGCATCGGATTCCTCTTCCCATGGGATACACCTCCCCTCAATTCACCCTTTACGACGGTACTGGTAACGCTCGTGAACACATCTCTCGATTTTTGGAATCCTTGGGGGAACACGAATACAATCATGTTCTTTGCCTGAAAGAGTTCTCGAAATCACTTATGGGAAGGGCGTACACCTGGTACAACAACATTACACCTAACAACATATCCAATTGGGGATAGATAGTCAGCGCTTTCTACAGGAAATATTTCTTTGTGTCTGAGTAGATCACCTTTTCAGATCTAGGGAGGGTCTCTCAGCGGAACAATGAACATCCGAACGACTTCGTTAAGAGATTCAGGACTCAAGCTTTGGATTGTCATGATCCGGACGTTATCGAACGTCAGTTGGTGGAGCTGTGCATTAACGGAATGGTGCCCATATACCGTGCCTTGTTAGAAAACCTGGGTTTCCAAACATTCTCTGAGCTCCATGAAGCTGCCAAGCGTTCAACCACAACCTCCCCAGCGTTATTGGAGAGAACCAGAGTTGTTCGAATCTAGGATCCACGTGAGAATCGAGGAAGCAGGCGTCTTATCAACAAGCAATATAACACTGGTCCTTCTGTGAGCATGGTGGGCGAAGGCGGAAAAAGGGCTCCGGCAACCGAATAACAACCCAAGCGTGCGGCTCCAACGCACACAACTTCGTCTCGAAAAGGAACGGGCAAAACTCATGTGCAAGACGCTGAAGATACAGGCTTCCTATTTCCGATGAATGAGGTAATAGAACTCTTGGAGGCATGGATTCAGGACGACGCTATCAAGCTGCCCCCTGTCAGGCGCCCGCCGACTGAGAAGGACATGACGGACCCCAAGTATTGTTTCTATCATAGGTTTGTCAATCACCCGACCAAGGACTGCAACAAGTTGAAACAAATCTTCAGAGAAAAAATAGAGGCAGGAGAACTCCAGCTGGGGAACGAAGGTGTTCATAGAGATCCTCTTCCCATCAGGAGCTGCATGATTTATGGGGACTCTGTTCTCAATACTGTACAATCTATGATGAAGCATTTGTGTGAAATCTTATATCTCTCAAAGGCACAACGTCAGGATATATTCGCATCCCTCAATCATATCGTATCAGGAAGGCGTTTGTATCCAGAAAAGGAAGTTGTCTCGGAACCTCTGTCTTTTCCGGAAGACACCTCTAGCAAGGGAAACTAGGGACTCTTGACCGTCACTCATTTGAAAGACGTCAAGTTCGATAGCACATTGATCGATGCAGCCTCCGAATTCAACATCATCACTGTCAAGACTCTGAGGGCCGCAAAAATTTCAAAGCAAGAAGCTACCCGTAGTCCGACCGTGATCAGGAGCTCAGAAGGAGAATTCATGGACGCCTATGGGTGCATTGATCTTGACGTCAGAATCGGTGATGCTCCAACACAGGCCAAATTTTACGTAATCAAGGAATGTTCGAATTACGACATGGTCCTGGGACGCCCATGGATACACGACAACAAAGTAGTGCTGGGGACGCGTCCTTTACCGGTTTCGATACCCGAAAGAATCTCCAACAAGCCGTCTGAACCTGAAGAAGACTATTTGTTGCCGTATCTGCAGCTTACCGGTGTGACGCAACTTTCCGGAGAGAACCCATCAACATACATTAAAAGGTTCCGAGCTCAAGTAAGTCTCATCACACAACCCTTTCTGCAACCAATCACTTCTCCTTCTGGTAAGTCCTGGGGACTCGCTCCAACCGACAACCCAACCCTCGCTAAGAGATGTGAATGGGAGGCCGGTCCCTTTAAACGTTTCATCAAGAGTTTAGAAGTTGTCTCGGTCAAAGGAGACAAGGCCAAGGACCGGGTATCTGTACAACACCCAAACCCATTTCGCATCAGAGATATGGTGACGAAGACAACCGCGTTCAAAGTTGGGAGCATGACGGTGAGAGTTACCACTCAGCCTGATTCACCCACCGAAAAGAAGGATGAACCATACCTGGTAGCAGATGTTGCCGTAGGCGTCTATTGTAAGCTCATCAACGCTGACAAATTGGAAGGCGTGACAGTTCACTCACGGTGGCTCAAACCTTACAGTACTTAAGACGCTGTGCTACCATTTTTTCCAGCGTCCTCCATATTTGAAACGCTGTGCTTTTGTTTTTCTCAGCGTATTTCTTCCGCAATTTCCTTTTCATGTCGTATTTGTAATTCCTCCAGAAAATGATTGCACTGCTTGCATTCATAATTAGGGTTTCCATTTTCAATTTTCAAATTAATCAAAATATTATTTTCCATCTAGGAATTTCTTTACCCCTAAAAGAAGAAACACACTAGTCCAGAAAGGGCCATTAATCACGCTTTTAAATAACGGATTAATTGCGTGAATAGAGTTTCACAAACAAATCCCGTCATATAACATAAAATAATTGGGCCCATCATTTAACACAAAAAAATTGTCATTCGCAAACGTGATAATTTATGGGGTGTGTGATTTTATAAGAATCTGTTATATCACGGAATAAGTCTGACACATATGTTTAGTATTTACACGCCCACTACTAATCTTTTATTGCATACCCAAAAATGGCTAGCCACGTATAATGACACGTTGCTATACAAGTCTAAAATGGTTAGCCACCCACCACTATCCGTGAGCGTTTCATATGGTTCGGGATTGGACCTATTGGTCACTAGTGGAGGATAGAACATCTAGTTTGTATAGGCCCAGTTTTTAGCTCTCTTCATTTCTATTCTTTCTTCGTATATTTTTGTTCTAACCCTAACCTTTTTGCGCCTCTCTTTTCTCCATCTTCTTCTGCATCTGCTAAACCAGAAACTGAAAAATTCATAAAAACTAAACTCAAACTCAAACCTGTTTCTCCATGTTTTTCATCTCCATCCTCAAAACCCAAATTCTCCAACAAACCCAAAGACAACAACACCAGTTTGTTTCTCATTAAACAAACCCCTTACTTCACGTATGATTCTTCTTCTTCCTTTTCCCTTCTTCAATTTTGATTTGATTAGATTTAGTGTTTGTAAGATTATAGGGTTTTCATAAAAAAAAAATCCGATTTGGGAAGATTGTTGTAAAGACCTAGGGTTTAAAGTGAAATTGGGATTATTTTTTAAATCTGGAATTTGTTTATGGATTCTGATTTTATGTTTGTTACTGCAGCTTTTGTACCAAGAAACAAAACTGGTTGATCTGAATTGTTCTTTGTGATGCGATCAAAAGGGGAAAATGGGCGGGATTCTTCTCGCTCTCTCACCTATAAATAAAGTCCTAAATCTTTCTGTTTTGCTGACTGAAATCATGAAAATTAGTACTAATCAAAGGTATATTTTTTATAAATACCCTATTGGCTCTTTAGTTTCATTGATTCAAATCCCTAATTGTTTTATACTTTGTTAATTAACCTAATTGCAGGGATTTTCAGAACTCTACCGTCATGGTTTGTTCTCCCCCTTTTTATTTTGTTGTTTAATAGAAGTTGTGCATCATCCAATTTTCTATTAGTGTTAGTGTTTGAGTTTTTATTTAGGGTTTTCTTTTAATCAATTATTGTGTCAATGTGTATGTTTAGGTAAATGGCTAACCACAATGAACAAAGTTCATCATCATCTCCAGCAACTTCATCTTCAGCTGGTACCTATCACTATCAGTTTTTTTCCTTATTTTGTTTTGTGTATAATCTCTTGAACTTCATCCACCAGTTGCCATTTGTAATTTTTTATTTTGTGCAACAACTCTTTCACTGAATCCCAGAGTTGTGTTGATAAAAGATTTTTCACTCATTAAGTATAAGTATTAGCCTTGAGTATCTCTTTTCTTGAGTATCAAAGGATGAATATCAAAGAGAAAACGAGGATTGTTAGATAACCTATCAGGTATTAGCATATTTTTTCCATTCTCTCAGAAGTTGACCCTTAAATTTTCATCAAGTCTGAATTGTTAACTCTTCGTACTTTTGTACTTGGTTTGTAGTTACAATATCTTTACCATCTGGATACAAAACTGACCATTTCATCTTCATAGGTACAAAGGAAGCTGGTTGTTATGTACTCAGAACCAAACTGTCACTAGTTCTGTATCCTAAATAACTCTTTAGGCGCGAACGACGGTTTCATCGAAGCAAGTTGTCTGCTTGCACTGGTTTAGAATGTAGTAAGATCCACTTGAGACATGCAAAGCATGGAATAAATTTTTTCATTATGATTGTGGATTATTTTGCTTCTTCGTTTTAAAGTTCATCTTATTGCAGGTCAGTTCACCAATACTGTGGATTGTTTTCGTTTGATGGATCTCTCAATGATGTATAATATCTTATCTTTGCACCTGTAATTTCTGATTTTTATTTTGCTCTTAGAGTAACATGTGATTGCGAGTTACGTCACTTTGGTTATAAGACTGGTTCATTTTGCAGTTAGGTTCTTAAATTTAGGTTTCTTGTTTGTGGTTCTTATAATTGTACTTTAGCAGGTTACTTACTCATATCAAAATCTACTGTTAGGTGGGTTTAGTTAATGCACGATGAGTATAAAAAAGCTCGTTCTCTGTTTGCAGGTGTTTATTAAGCAATTGAGTTGCATGAAAATTATAGGCTCTATGTGACGTCTTGCTCTAGCAGATACACACCCCTTTCCACAAGCTATGTACTGAGAAATTTTTCCTGGTTGAATGTTTCTTGTCTTATAATGATCTTCTTAAACTTTTTTATTATAATGATCTTCTTAAACTTTTTTACTTTTTGCCCTTCAGGCGCTGAAGGAGGCATTGAAGTGTATTGCAATAAGGTTATTGCTGAGAGCACAAGCCTAGAGCTACTGTTCACAAGTGCAACAAGGTTATTTCCCAGTGTGGTTGAATTGTACTTCTGTTCAGTCAAAATTTTGTGGAAGCTTAGGATCTTAGTAGAACTTTAGTTCATGCTGTATTTTTCTTTCCTAAGTCCTTTTTTTTTGGTTTCTTTGGTTTTTGGATTGAAAATTTTGTAATGAGCAATGAATACGTGTGATTTCATACTTGTAATAAAATTACAAGTTGATGCGAGTCAAAATTAATACAGTTAATTTCTACGGTTTCCTTTAAAGATTCTGTTTCATTTTCAAATTTAGTTGAATTTTTTCATGTCCAGATTCAGTTGAACCAAAATAAAATATACCAAATATGAATCTGAATACCAAAATCTGAATCAGTAGAATGAAAATGTCGTATGACGGATATTAATTGTTATTGTATTTAACACCCAATAACCGTGGTAATAAGTGTTTCCCATATGACAAACATCACCCGTTATTGTATTTTCCTTATAATAACCGTGATACTTAATAATAGATTTTGTACGTGATTTAAAGTTATAAATTTTATTCGTCATATTTAATAACGTTTTATATTTGTTATTTACAAAGAGTCACATCAAATAAATAACGATTCGAATAACAGATGAAAACCGTGATAAACTATATTTTATAACATACTTCATCCGTTATTATAAGGCCTTCTGGACTAGTGACGGAATTCTGAGTCAGCCTAAATCATCATTACCCACTAGAGCAAGCCTGGGAGGAACCCTAAACAAACATTTTGCATTCTCTGGAAGATGTCCGGGAAACGGGATATGTGCAGAAGAAGGAAGGCGTTTTGGGCCGTTTACCCAAGCAAGACCAGGGAGATCTCGCGTTAGGAGCATAGATAGGTTTGTGGTATTTAATTATGGCATTCTCTTTTTCATTGCAAGAACAACATATGATCGCACCTGATATGGCCATGTTGGAAGATTTACATCAAGAAACAGTGTGAAACCCTTATTCAATCAAGCAAGTAAGCAAAAAAGGACCTTAAACTCAGCCGCCACTGAGTGCAAGGAAAATGTTCGCAAGTTACGGGAATATATTCAAAAAAAAAAACCAGGGAGATCTAGTCATCAAGAAGATTGATTGTGTCTTCACCACCATTAGAACCCGCTTCAACACCATCACTGTGGGTCACTTCCTTCGGAGACGCTTCGCTCTTCTTTTCGGATATTTCTGCAGCAACATTCTCCGCTTCAACATCCTCAGCAGGGACAACCTCTGTACCTTCCTCAAAACTCACTGCAACATTGGAGATTGTGCCAATCACTTTCAGACGTTCGGGCTCATCTGTGTCGGAATCAAGGATTATCACACCGTTGTGGATCGGATAATCATACTTTGCATCACCTGGAGGCCGTTTGTATTCAACCCTCCGCCTCTTTAACCGTGTTGCAAACCTCTCAGCTCTCGCGCTCACTGGTACTCGCGAGGCTTCATCATGCCTCCATTGATCCTCCATATCGATTGCAGCTGAAAGGGCACAAATACGTCCCCTGGAAATACGCAGATGCAGAATGAACATCCCCTGTATAGCACGACCAACTTCGCGAAGTGGGAGGTCGATTTTAGCCATCACCTCCTCTTGCGCATTAGCCTCAGGCTTGTTGACTTCGAAACTTTTTTCTGGAGAAGTTACAGAGTGATCATCACCAACTGCTTCCATGATGTATTGCAAAAAAGAGGTTACAGTTGCATGTCAAAAAAGAATCATCGTGGTCAATCAGAGGATCAGATAGACACGGAGCAGTACCTGAGATATCGAAGAAAACGATTACTTGATAGGAAGAAGGTCCTTGGAGTCTTCTTTATATTTCACGATCCAACAGGATCCTAGGAGAAAAAGGAGTCTTTGCTTCCCACCTATAAAGGCTACTGATCCGGGATAGTGATCAACAATACTTATCAGATATACAATGCTTGTCGGACGTGTTTGGGAGAAGCTGCCGTATAATGAGCGTAAACACACCCAGTCCAAGAAGCGGGTCGAGTTCCGTCCAGGGATATGCGGAGGGAGTCAAATAAAGTCAAAGCGGCTCGACTAACCAAGTCGTACTCTCTTCCAAACCCTAATTAAGATCGGAAAAGACTGTTGAGGAGGAACGGATCAACTAGCTCCGGGACGCTTGGGGCATATGACAGTCTTCTCTCACGCGGTAAATATATATTTACTTTATCTTGGTCATTTCGATATGTAAATTGTCACCATCTCATGCCTACCCCGCAATAGTGTAACCATTGTGTGCTAGGCAGGGGGCTTAATGTTGATGGTGGATTTTTGTTTAAGGCTAAAATTGTAAAAGCCGAATTTTAATAGGCTGACATCCTGTAAAGGATAAAGCCATTTGAGTGATGAATACTTCTTCACTTTATTAATTCACCTAGAATGGAGCATGTGGCAACAATCCCTGTGAATTAAATACACCCAGAACGGAGCATGTAGCAACAATCCCGATTTTCTGTGGATTTATAACATTATTAAATAATGCTTTATTAGCCTTGTATTACCTGCGCTGTTCCCGAGAACCCTCACTGTTGATGCGGCATGAGGACTGAGTGTTGCTCCTAATAGGGTAACACGAATCTCCGAGTGTCAATATTGAGGCATGCACGAAATGCCCGTACATGCTATCTCTCGGTGTGTTATACTAGCCCGATTGAGTAAAGTCTCTCGGTGTGTTATACTAGCCCGATTGAGAATTCCTCTCGGTGTGTTATACTAGCCCGATTGAGTATAATCTGGACTACCCGTGCCAGTCTCAGAAATAATCATGGCCACGCAGGTTGGCCGCATGATTCGATAGCCTAGACGATCCTCAGTAGGAGCGGGCTATCACCACAATGACTACCAGCGGGCCCAGTTATGCCCTGGCTGGTCGAATACATACCACGCCCTTCAAATGGCCACTGAACGCCAACCCAGAGTTGGATGTCCAGGCTGGTGTGGAGCACCTAAAAAGGATCACGCGACAAGGGCCGGCCAAACCAGACTTAAAAACATTCATGGTCGTCCAACTTCGCGGGCACGGTTGGACGGCGTAGATTGTTCCAAGTCCGGTCAGACAAGTACCGCGGTGTACACCAACGGGCCCCCTTCCTACCTGCATAGTCGATCCTTCCCTAACTTAGCCATGGAATGACGTGTGGTTGCCTGAAGTTGGGCCAGCGTGAGGCTTAAAGGGTCGCAGGAAATTCCACTAAGGGTCTCAGATTGATCACGACCATCCAACTTCATCAGCATGTTTGGATGGCTTAGATCAGGCCTATGACCATCAGCCAGGTATCACCATGTTCACCACCAGCCCAATGCGGGTCCCACGTGGTCGGCCAATCCAAACGAAAAGCATAGCATGCAAATTCGTCCGGCCAAAGTAGCATGCGCGCGACCAACATAAAACCCTAATTAGGGTTTGCGGCATATTACATGTGTCGTAAATCGATCACGAGTGTCCATCTTCGCCAGCCTGGATGAAGGGTGCAGGAATAGACTAAGGAGGTCCATAGAGTATCTACATGATCACCGTGGGCCCGTCTACCTCTATGTCCGACCGACCAGAGCAAGGCAGGACCAGACGCCTCGGTTCGTGCGCCCTGAAGATGGCATGTCGCGCCCCTTTGGAAATCCTTTGCGACACAGGATTCCTGTCGCAAATCGATCTCAGCCACTCCTCTTTACCGGTAAACTTGAGTGGCCTAGATCGCATCTTCATGGGGCAGTGAGGTATGAACGTACACACCGACAAGCCGTCTACACGCCTGCCCGGTCGGTCCTGCCAAGAACACCTCCCATGCTTGGTTACGACCAAGCTTAAGAGTGATGCTTGCACCTCTTCAAAACCCTAAAACTTCATCAACGGTCGCAGATGAGCGTCATATATCATCTCATCCGTCCAACTCTACCAGCTTGGTTAGGCAGCCCAGGCTAGGAGTTAAATGGCCAATAAGGTGTCATGGTGATTACCATCCGTCACCCTACCACATCATGTGATCGGCCAAGGGAGGGCTTGCATGTGCAACCTCCAAACTATCATTCGAAGATAACTAAGCATGCATCTGTTCTAAGACGCTTAATCCGCGACTTACTCCATTAAGCCTTAAAACAACGATGCTTCATACACATTGATTATATTCGATGCGTTACATGTATAGAATACACACGATATTTCATGAATATCGTCTTCCGAAATAACTTAGTTATTTAACCTAGCACCGTATGCTACCTTCTGTGGGTCCCACGATCCACACAATCGAGACATCAAGCATGTCACAAATTGGGGGATACATACTGGGGTATTGGTCTGGTGGTTTACAGCGTGCAGCGTGCAACACGCCATCACAAGAACGTGTCAGGAAGACATGGACGGTTAGTGATGATGGAAGGAGTGAGCTCATACCTGATCGTCTGACAATCACTAACACGACTCCACTACTCCATCACTCCACTTCCTCCACTTCCCACGAGAGACGTGGGTTAGGCTCAATGACTTGTATAAATAGGTTCTCCTCCCTATTTCCAAGAGAGACAAGACAGAAACCAAGTGTTGATACAATTCGTATTCAAACACACAGAGATGATTGCTTACATCTTGCAAGCCAGTTCGGTATTCTGATACAAGTCATAAACAGCCAACACCTTCACAATCTCAACACCTTCTTCGCTTCCCTCCCTAAGATCAACCCCATCTCCTTCACTTTGTGACTGAAGCAAGTCTGGAACGACCATTTCTTGGTTTAGGCCAGAATTGCACAGATTGATCTCTCGAATCAGAAAGCACTCCCGTGCAGTTTATTTATTTAGGGTTCAGATTCATTTCTCATCCACACACACCCCAAAATTACCAAAACCAACAGAATAGTTTTCACCCATAAACAGTTAGGTGAGCATGTACGACTATGTTCGCTCCCTCTTTCATAAAACCTTATTGTAGGGTTTCTTTGCGGCGTTGTATGGTTTCGGCCAAAGGCATGTTTTCCTGCGACATCACATGTATCCCGTTGGAGCAGGTGTTAGTCCCCATTCCTTTTAGCCGTGAGCATCATGACATGAGGCCAAAGGAAAATTTTCCCGCGGAAAATTTGTTGTTGACTCTTTGATTGTTGTACCCAGATTTTTGACAAAATTTCCACGCACGGTTTTCTTCAAAGTAGTAACTTTTTTTCTTTGCTCCGTTGTAGTTACTTCGAAAGTAAAAGTAGCGTAAGGAATTCTATTAAGATGTCACCTGAAAGCAGTTCTGCCGCCACATCGAGAAATGCTAACAACTCCAAGCCAAACACAGATGATGAGTTCTTTACGAAATCTACTACAATTACGAGGACCCATCCCAAATTCGTGGCAACTCTCCTGACTGATTCATAGAATGATGGAGAAGTCCAATCAGTCTATCCAGGGCGTATAATTAGGTTTTGCCTTCAGAAGAAAGAGTATACAGCTTCTCCCACAGACTTCAAAATCCGCCATAGTCCATTGCGTTCCTATGATAATGGATGAAATTCATCATAGCCCAAGACCATTGTAGATGGTGGATTTTCGACAAACGCTAAAATCGTAAAACCATAATTGTACATGCTCCTGATCCAGCAATCAGATGAGTATTGAGGCTCATGTCTCTCATTGAAGCATGAAAGCTCATGCCATAAGAATCTCTAACTGAGTATATTGTCTCTCATAGCATACATGAATATGCAGTCTCTCAACTGAGGCAACGACATATCTCATGAATACTGAGCAATTTCAGTAATTACTTTTATATAGAATCGAACGATTGGACGGCTCCTAGATAGCTTGTCTGCTAGTATAGAATAATAACGTCTTCAGGATGCAACAATGTTTTCCCTGACTATATAAAAGACATGTGTATAGAATCATTATGATTGGACGGCTCCTAGACAGCTTGCCTGCTAGTATAAAGCGATAGCGTCTTCAGGATGCAACAACGTGTTTTCCCTGACTATACTATACATAATAAATATGACATTTAAACTAGCTCATATCACCCAATCCTCTAATAATTAATGCTCCTAGACGGCATGCCTGCTAGTATAGATCCATCAATTAATTATTTATAAATAATTGGATTCATTAACTGAATCCTTAGAAAATATTCTACGTTCCACATAATATTTCATTACTTCAATTCATGGTTCTTCCCAGCAGAATTCCATGGGTTAGTGATAAATATTCAACGTACGGGGATCTGAACCGCCATCGAGTAAGCCCCAAGAAAATGGTGCAAGTGTATTCAACAATAATGCGCTAACGAGCACCTGAATGCGCGAACAAACATTCAAAAAAATGCAAAGGCACGATGAAACCATGGAGGAAAATAATAATGATAAAATATTTAAAAGAGGCGTCTAAGGGGACCAAGCCCACCGGCCGGCCGGTCATGCCGTCGTGGCCGATCCCACGCCCCTTCCTTTATTTTATCATATTTTATTATTTTCCCTTGATCCCATGAAAATCCTCTCATTTGAGCAAATTCCTTAATTTTATGAAACTCCTCAGTTTCATGATATTTCCTTCACATCAAAGAAAATATGTAAAATTATATAAAATTAGGAAAGGTGCCACGGGACCGTGCTCACTAGCTGTCCGGCCATGCCCTAGCCGTGACCGTCCTACACCTTGTAATTCCTTATTTTATTAATTATTATTTCCATCATCACATGGAAATTCCTTAATTTTATGAATCTCCTCAGTTTCATGATATTTCCTTCACATCAAGGAAATTGCATAAAATTAGGAAAGGTGTCACGGGACCGTGGTCACTAGCTGGCCGGCCATGCCCTAGCCGTGACCGTCCTACACCTTGTAATTTCTTATTTTATTAATTATTATTTCCATCATCACATGGAAATTCCTTAATTTTATGAAATTCCTCAGTTTCATGATATTTCCTTCACATCAAGGAAATTACATAAAATTAAGAAAGGTGTCACGGGACCACGGTCACTATCCGGCCGGCCATGCCCTAGCCGTGACCGGTCCCACACCTTGTAATTCTTTATTTTATTAATTATTTCCATCATCTCATGGAAATTCCTTAATTCAATGAAACTCCTTTGTTTCATGGTATTTCCTTCACATTAAGGAAATTATAAAAAAATTACATAAAATTATGAAAGGTGTCACGGGACCGTGGTCACTTGCCGGCCGGCCATGCCTTAGCCGTGACCGGTCCCACACCTTGTAATTTCTTATTTTATTAATTATTTTCATCATCTCATGGAAATTCCTTAATCTTATGAAACTCCTTCATTTGATGGTATTTCCTTCACATTAAGGAAATTATATAAAAATTACATAAAATTAGGAAAGGTGTCACGGGACCATGGTCACTAGCCAGCCGGCCATGCCCTAGCCGTGACCGGTCCCACACCTTGTAATTCCTTATTTTATTAATTATTTCCATCATTTCATGGAAATCCCTTAATTTCATGAAATTTCCTTCAAATCATGAAAATAATATAAAATTAGGAGAGACTCACGGGACTGGGACCTAGCCGGCCGACCATGCCCAAGCCGGTCCCACACGCCCTTATTTTGTTATTATTAATATTATTTGTTTCCCTCATCTCATGAAAACTCCTTCACTTCAAGGAAACTCCTTCACTTCAAGGAAACTCCTTGATTTCAACAAACTCCTTGATTTCATGATATTTCCCTAAAATTATGAAAATAATATAAAATTAGGAAAAGTGCCATGGGACCGGGCTCATTGGCCGGCCGGCCATGCCTTGGCCATAGCCGGTCCCACACTTCGTGATTCCTTCATTTTATTATTATTATTTCCTTCATCTTATGAAGTTTCCTCAGTTTTCAACAAAATCCTTGATTTCTTCATATTTTCTCAAAATGTTGCTCAAACGCACATCAGAAAATATCAAAATTCTCAGGACTGAGACACGGACACTTTGGAGACGTGAGCATGTTACCTTGACTGACCAAGGTTGGCTCTTTGGCTTGCAAGAGGATGGTCCCATACTTTTTCATCATTTGACCTAATTTGTTCACATTAGGTTCAAACCCTTCCAAACGACTTGGAATCTCATAAAATGATCGTCAGTCGATCCCGTGACCAACCAGGACCTGAATTGATATATTATTTGGTCATGTTACCAATAATTCATCAAACGAGCAATACTTGCTCAAATGAGAAATATTTGCTCAGACTAAGGAATATTGGTTCAACTATCAATATTCAACGATTCATCAAGTGAACAATATTTGTTCACCTTAACTATCAACATTTATTCGACAATTGTACTTTTGTCTCAATAGACACGTTCAACTCATGAGTCCCAGAACATTTGTTCGACTCAGCAATGCAAGGACTCATCGTCCCATGAAGTCAGCAACTGAATAACTAAATACACGTCTGCTTTGCAGACTCCACAATCACGAGACATCAATCGTGTCACATGGGGGATATTAACTAGGGTTTTGGTCTGGTGGCCTACGGCACGTGTGTTCACCTACGATGAGAATGTGAGCAAGTCGTGCAATCAGCTGGAGGAGTTAGCAAAGTAGTGGATGGAAAATCAACCAAGTCTCTGCATGATGAGCAACTGTTTTTAACACGATTTCCATCTCCCCACTCTTCGACTCTAGCAACTGTCACACTTCATGGGATCAAGGTGTTTACAATTCTTGCAATATAAATAAGTCTCTGAATCATGATTGAGGACAAACAGTTTTTCGTAAAAACAGACAATTCTCGTCTTTCGTCTACGCGAACTCATCGTCTTAACAATTACTCTCAACTGAGTAAACTCAATCATCCAGAAATTATTTTCACGCAAAGTACACAACACACCAACAATCCTTGATCATCATTGATCTCACACATTTCTCATCTTCCCTCCTACAGATCGACCCATCCTCTCTTGTGATCGAATTGACTCTAGAACGTCTATTGTCTTGGTTTAGATCGGAGTCCTACAGATTGAACTCTCGAACTTAAAGCACTCCCTTCTTACAGTGCATTTGTGTGAGGTTGAGCATTTCGCTCGGTTCAAGGAGTCTCCTCCACATGGTCGTCTCCTCAATTCCGTGAAAACCAACAAATCGTTTTTTCCCATCTACCGATTGGCGACCACAGTGGGAGATTAATCTCTCGGTTGCAATCTCAATTCTCACAAAGATGGTCGGTCTTAGGTCTGGATTCAGTTATCAATCCGGGTTCAACACCCGACTCTAACATCGCAAGTTCTAGTAGTACTGCCACCGCAAGTATTACTCCTCTAAATGTTGCAGGCTCTAGTGATACCGCTAATACCACTCCTCCGTCCAACAATGTCATGCCACATGTTACTACTACTCCTACGAGTGATGATGCTCCAGTGATCACTCATGTCAATGTTGTAAGTAATGCTACTGGCACTATCAACAATCCACCTCTTAGCGAATCTCCTGAAGAAACCAGTGGAAATCAGCCTACCATAGTTGATCTCATGAAGGTTCAAACTGAAATGGCTGCAAAGCAGAAAGATTTGTGTGCTTATCTCAAAACTCTCACGGACAAGCTTGCGCCTGAACAAACTCAGCCTCAACACGAGAAAGGAAAAGGTAAAGAAACATCTTCAATCGCTGATCCTGAAATCTCTCCAATCCATGTTGTATATGATGAAGAAGTCTGCAAAGATGCAAAAGATCCACCAGCAAAGGAACCTGCAAGTTTCATCACTCGAGAGGACCTGAAGCGCTTTTTAGAAGATCGAGGAAAAGACAAGACATCATCTGTCCACCGTCACCAACCTCTGTACCCTGCTGTTACACAAATGATTCCTCTGCCAAAAGGTTATACCTCTCCAACGTTCACTCTTTATGATGGAATGGGCAATGCTCGAGAACATGTTTATCGGTTTCTGGAATCACTGGGTGAACATGAGCATATCCATGTTGTCCGTTTGAAGTAATTCTCAAAGTCTCTGACAGGCAGAGCATATACATGGTACACAACATTGCACCAGGAAATATCACCAGTTGGGGAGAAATGATTAATGCTTTCTACAGAAATTACTTCTTCGTCTCAGAGCATATCACTCTCTCTGATTTAGAAAAAACGTCTCTGAAGAACAATGGACATCCTAACAATTATGTGAAGAGGTTCAGAGTGCAAGCTTTGGATTGTCGTGACCCGGATGTCACATAACAACAACTGATGGACTTGTGCATCAACAAAATGATCCCGGTCTATAGAGCCTTGCTGGAAAATCTCCGGTTCCAAACTTTTTCAAAGCCTCATGAAGCAGCCAAACGATCAGCGACTACTGCACCTTCTTTACTGGAAAGAGCAAAGTCTGCAAGGTCGAGGAACCTCGAAGCAGTCGACGCCTAGTCAACAATCAATACAATCTCCAGCCTTCAACAAACGTTGTTGCTGAAAGGAAAACCGAGACATAGCATCAGAACGCATCTCCAACATCCCAGGCTCCTCTGAAGGCGCAAAGAAAAGATAACCAATCCTGAAATGCACAAACCTCGACCCGGCATCAACGAACGGGGAAATGGTCTGACAAACTCAAACTTGTCTCTTCTCATGAAGGAGTGATCGAGTTACTGGAAGTCTGGGTTCAAGATGGTGCAATCAAATTGTCGTTCATTAGGAGAGAGCCAACTGAAGAAGAAATGGAGAATCTCAGGTACTATCGCCTTCATAGGTTCATCGATCATCCAACAAGTAACTGTAATATTTTGAAGCACATCTTCAAAGAGAATGTTGATCCCTAATAGTTTCAACTGGGGACGGAAGGAGTACACAAGAATCCTCTCCAGTCAGAACCTTTACACTCTGAACAACCAGTCAAAGAAGCAGTTCAATCATTAATCGAGCATGTGAAATTGCTTTATCTGTCTAAGGCACAAAGGAAAGACATGTTCACAGCACCAAATTACATTGTGTCAGACGTTTGTCCATCCCATAAATACTCCTTAAACCTTCCTCCATAGACAAGGAGATGCACGACTGGGGACTGCTTACCATAGTCCATCTCAGAGGAAATGAATTCGGAAGAATGTTGATCGGTGCTGAAACCGCCATCAACATCATTCCACTGAAAACCCTCAGAGCCACAGGCATCGCTCGACAAGAAGCTACTCGTGATCCCATCTGAATCAGAGACCTTGAAGGGACGCTCGGAAATACTTATGGCTACATCAGTCTCAAAGTGAACATAAGTTCAACCTGGACAGAAACCAAGTTTCACATAATCATGAAGATCCAAGATATGACATGTTCTTCGGACGAGCGTGGATCCACGCTGAAAAGATGGCTATTGAGAAAGCGCCTTTGGTTGCACATCTCTCCAACGAAGAAAGTTCAAGATTTAGTGGACGTTCCATCATCAAATCACTCGTAGGAGTTTCGAACTTTCACGAGGTTGAAGAAATAACCTGCAAAAGATGCATAGACATTCATCCATAGGTTCCGCACTCAGGAAAGTCTCATTCCTTCCATGTCTATGTCATTTATTCCCTCACATGATATCCTGGCATGGGGACTCAATTCTGCTAGCAACTCTGCAAGACGTTATGAATGGTAGCTTCACCACGTTAGCAGTTTACCAAGTGGTTGAATCTGACATTTCTCTGAATCAAGCACTGAGACATTCATTACTGAGATGATGTCCAAGCATGGCAAAGAAAACTTTGGGCGTTTCTTCATATCCTTGCAGGAGTGTTCATGTGTTCCATAAAATCAGAAAGCTCTGATGTCTGCACAAATGTTGAATCCCACTACCGCAACGAAAGAAATGCTGAATCAATAGAAGATACTCAGGGCCAAGACGATCAAACCTAAGACATTCGATGCTTAAGAGATATGACGATTCAACACTCAAGTATCTAAGAATCCTTCAAATTGTACTCCAATCAAAAAGTACACCTTCGATAATAGCGCCTCTAGCTTCAACACAATATCTCTACAGTGACACACTGATTCAACACTGACACGATCAAAGTTCTACAATCTATAAGTCTTCATTATCCTATGATAATACTTCTGAAGCAGATGCAACATCATTCATCCATGGATGGCACAAACTCCTCAACATACACTGGACTTAATCTTATTGGAGAAATCGATTCAAACCAATTTCAATAAATGTTATCCACATAAAAAGTTCTTGCAACCTATGTGGTTTCATGAAACTTCATCAACAGGACCTCTCTACATCACAAGCCCCTGCACAACTGAAGAACTTCCTCTCTTCACCAATCACATCCAGAATGAAGACTGTTGTTGCTATCTACCGAAACAATGTCGACTCACTGACAGAGCCAGTTCCTAGTAAAGTCATATTGTTCAGGAGAATTCAGGTTGAATTCCCAGTACACCTTCATCTTAGGTATGCTCAAGCCACCAACTAGTTCGTGAATGTAAAAGGCTCACTGGATGAAGGAGAAAAGGCTATGTTGGTAATCATGGTTCTAGCCTTTTCGGTCTCTGGAGCAACTTTGTCCATGGTCTCAGCATCAACAACGGTCTCAGGAGCAACATCCTCATGACAGGGTTTCATCAACTAACCATTCTCTGAAGTGTTACACATGAAGCGGACTTCCCCAAGAACTAATGATTCATATCAAGATGTGTAGACCTTATAACATGCTCACATGAAAGTCTTCCTAAAGCTTGCAGGACTGGTGGGCACAATCCAAAGTCTTCTACAAGATGTTCTCATCACCTCTACAAATGAGATACAACACACTTCAGGCTATGGGTTTACAAAAACGTACCAATGGGTGAGGAATGGGATAATCCTTCCTCAACGAAAGATGTCCGTCCATGTATCTTCTACAACATATCAAAAGGGAACCTCAATCGGACATACGAGATGAAAGATATGGCCTTTACTGTCAGGTCTACGAAATCTGAAAAATTTATACGGGATTACAAATTACAAATGTGCACGCATTGTTGGCTGACCTCTACAACTCCAAATTGAGTGATTCTTTTCTCATGTGATAACTCAGTCTCTTAGCTTCAAAAGTTGGGGCCAAGCATCGAATTCCGACGTTGTATGAGGTTCCTACAGCTTCCATAGCATACAACATGCAAGCAGCAATTCTTAGACGGGATTCATAGCTTCCACAGTCGATCGATGTCCACCAGGTCTTTCCACTAAGTACTTCATCAAGGTAAATCCAACTTTGACCACCTAGGTCTTTACATCAATTTTTATACCTGGGTCCTCTATCCAAGTCTTGCCAGAAGAAGAGAAAACGAAAAGGAGAGATTTAACAAAATATTGGGGACTGACGGTCCACTGATCATGACGATCAGTTTCACAGTCCAAGATCCGTGGCACCAGACTCTCATGTGCTAATCATTCATCATAAAAGGAATGCTACCACGGGGACATGAAACCATGGTCATTACACCACCCCCTCTTGAGAGCAACCTCAGTTATGGTCCCGTGACCAGGGTTTCAGAAGTGATGTTTCTACGACTGACAGAAACCTGCAAGCACCATGATCATGTATCAATCAACGGGCCCTGATCTCAAATGAATCAATGACATTTAAATCCTCCACCAACCGTTCAAGACACAAGCAAATGGTCCAAAGACACAACAAGAGTGTTTTACAACAAGCTCGTCTGAGATGATTTTACATTGTCCCGCACAAAGAAGCGATCTGGGAGAAATTGGTGAAGAATCTAGGTACGAGTCATATACCATTGTCTTCGTATTGATGTCCTCTACAACATATCCAAAATTCACAGCAATCGGAGAAACGAGCAAAGAGATGTGTCCAAAACATTGGACTACATGCCAGCTGAAAACTTTCTTGAAATCTCTTGGAAGTTTACTGTTTCGCCTATTTCGGCCCCTAAACATACTCAAACTAGAAAATCTTCTTTGGAAAAGCTTGGAAATCTTCTTAGGATGAAAAAACATGGGTAGACCGCGAAAATCCGACATCGGAAGAAGATTCTACAGCGTTTTTACTAAAAGACCGACTTCTGAATTTTCTGATGACGAATTATGACGAAATTCTTCGTTCATCCACATATGAATCAGGATCTACACCATCAACAAAAAGCCTGAATTCATCTTCAGCCGATAGTCTCATTTGTTGAATTCGGCGGTGCTTCTACTGTCAAGATATGAGCTTTTCATCTTCAGCTCTTTTCTGTGATATTTCGTCACGTCCCTGCTTTCTCTACGCATATGCTAATACCAAGAAAGCATATATCTTAGCACGGACGACTCCCAGATGATCGAGAGACATAGAAAGTACCAGCTTTCCAGCGTCTCTGAAAGGTTGATTCACCTCGGCATGAACATCCGCAGAAGTCTTCATCTTTGACTTGATATTTCTGGAGTGTTCGCCGGAAGAGTCAGAAGAGTGTTTGTAACCAGAAGTCACCACTATCTGAGGCGAAAGACATGGAGTCATGGATATACCAATAAAAAACGCGTAACAAAAATGGTAACAATCCAACTCTTACCTATTTACAATTTCACTAGCTGTAGTGATTATAACGTCAGCATTTCGAAAACTTGCTCGTTCCTTGAAACTTGCAAAGACGAGCAAGATTCATTATCCAAAATCATGACTTGATTTTCATAAAACCGTGAACGACCCACATAAATTTTTACTGTGTGAACATTCACTGGTTTTTCAATTGGACAGACGTCCATTCAACAATTTTGAAAACTCACATACAAACATTATTTCACCATGTATAATTGTCTACTTTCAACAGTTGTTCAAAATCAAAACATTGATTTTACAAAAATATATACATATTTTAACGTGAAACTCACGTAAATTTGAACAACATATATATATTTTGCTCTGTCGCATTAGCATCTGTCTTTGAAACGAGAGTATATTTTCAAAGATTTCTGAAAGCTCGAAGATAAAAAATTTCATGAAAGCTCATAAACAAAATTCTTATTACTAACAGATGCACGTCTATTTAAAAAAAAAAAACTTTTCTCTTGTACGAGCATCCACCTTTGGAACGAGAGTTTATTCCGTTTTGTGAAATCTCACATATTTAAAAGATAAAATTTTGGTTTTCATGACAGCTCATAGACAAAAATTTTATTATTAGACGCAAATCTCTACTAAAAAAAAATATCTCTCCTATGCTAGGGATTATTGTTTGTTTCTTAAACTAACGAACGAACGAACATCCGTTCCTAAAATAAGGATTTCTTTTCTCGGGCACGGACCCGTGAATCCTAAATTCGACCAAGATTAAACATCCCATCGCCAAATCAGCGGTGCTACACCAATTGACGCTCGTCAGACGACGTTCTATCATGTCACTGGGATCTTCGGTCAAGCCATGGCTCGCTCGTGCAATCGAAAATCTGGTAACATTCTATCTTACGACTGAGTTCAATTACTTATTTCGTCTGTAACAAGAAAATCACCATCCAGTGCTAACTGAGGAACATGACTGTCCCTCACTAAGCAGGGGACTTATGTAGATGGTGGATTTTCGACAAAGGCTAAAATCTTAAAACCATAATTGTACATGCTCTTGATCCAGCAATCAGATGAGTATTGAGGCTCATGTCTCTCATTTAAGCATGAAAGCTCATGCAACAAGAATCTTTGACTGAGTATATTGTCTCTCAAAGCATACGTGAATATGCAGTCTCTCAACTGAGGCAACGACATGTCTGATGAATACTGAGCAGTTTCAGTAATTACTTTTATATATAATCGAACGATTGGACGACTCCTAGACAGCTTGCCTGCTAGTATAGAGCAATAACGTCTTCAGGATGCAACAATGTTTTCCCTGACTATATAAAAGACACGTGTATAGAATCATTATGATTGGACGTCTCCTAGACGGCTTTCCTGCTAGTATAGAGCGATAACGTCTTCAGGATGAAACAACGTGTTTTACCCGACTATACTATACATAATAAATATGACGCTTCAACTAGCTCATATCACCCAATCCTCTAATAATTAATGCTCCTAGACGGCATGCCTGCTAGTATAGAGCCATCAATTAATTATTTCTAAATCATTAGCTTCATTAACTGAATCCTTAGAAAATATTCTACGTTCTTCATAATATTTCATTACTTAAATTCATGGTTCTTCCCAGCAGAATTCCATGGGTTAGTGATAAATATTCAACGTAGGGTATCTGAACTGCCATCGAGTAAGCCCCAAGAAAATGGCGCAAGTGTATTCAGCAATAATGCGCTAACGAGCACCTGAATGCGCGAACGAACATTCAAAAAATGCAAAGGCATGATGAAACCATGAAGGAAAATAATAATGATAAAATATTTAAAAGAGGCGTCTAAGGGGACCAAGCCCACCGGCCGGTCGGTCATGCCGCCGTGGCCGGTCCCACACCCTTTTCTTTATTTTATCGTATTTTATTATTTTTCCTTGATCTCATGAAAATCCTCTCATTCGAGCAAATTCCTTAATTTTATGAAACTCCTCAGTTTCATGATATTTCCTTCACATCAAGGAAATTATGTAAAATAATATAAAATTAGGAAAGGTGTCACGGGACCGTGGTCACTAGACGGACGGCCATGCCCTAGCCGTGACCGTCCTACACCTTGTAATTCCTTATTTTATTAATTATTATTTCCATCATCACATGGAAATTCCTTAATTTTATGAAACTCCTCAGTTTCATGAAACTTCCTTCACATCAAGGAAATTACATAAAATTAGAAAAGGTGTCACGGGACCGTGGTCACTAGCCAGCCGGCCATGCCCTAACCGTGATCGTCCTACACCTTGTAATTCCTTATTTTATTAATTATTATTTCCATCATCACATGGAAATTCCTTAATTTTATGAAACTCCTCAGTTTCATGATATTTCTTTCACATCAAGGAAATTACATAAAATTAGAAAAGGTGTCACGGGACCGTGGTCACTAGCCTGCCGGCCATGCCCTAGCTGTGACTGGTCCCACACCTTGTAATTCCTTATTTTATTAATTATTTCCATCATCTCATGGAAATTCCCTAATTATATGAAACTCCTTCGTTTCATGGTATTTCCTTCACATTACGGAAATTATACAAAAATTACATAAAATTAGGAAAGATGTCACAGGACCGTGGTCACTAGCCGGCCGGCCATACCCTAGCCGTGACCGGTGCCACACATTTTAATTCCTTATTTTATTAATTATTTCCATCATCTCATGGAAATCCCTTAATTTCTTGATATTTCCTTCAAATCATGAAAATAATATGAAATTAGGGGAGACTCACGGGACCGGGTCCTAGCCGTCTGACCATGCCCAAGCCGGTCCCACATGCCCTTATTTTATTATTATTAATATTATTTGCTTCCCTCATCTCATGAAAACTCCTTCACTTCAAAGAAACTCCTTGATTTCAACAAATTCCTTGATTTCATGATATTTCCCTAAAATCATGAAAATAATATAAAATTAGGAAAAGTGCCATGGGACCGGGCTCATTGGCCGGCCGACCATGCCTTGGCCATAGCCGGTCTCACACTTCATGGTTCCTTCATTTTATTATTATTATTTCTTTCATCTTATGAAGTTTCCTCAGTTTTCAACAAAATCCTTGAATTCTTCATATTTCTCAAAATGTTGCTCAAACGCACATCAAAAAATATCAAAATTTCTCAGGACTGAGACGCGGACACTTTGGCAACGTAAGCATGTTACCTTGACCGACCAAGGTTGGCTCTTTGGCTTGCAAGAGGCTGGTCCCTGTAGATGGGGAAAAACGAGTTGCTGGTTTTTACGGAATTGAGGAGACGACCGTGCGGAGGAAACTCCTTGAACCGAGCAAATTGTTAAACCTTACACAGATGCACTGCAAGAAGGGAGTGCTTTGAATTCGAGAGATCAATCTGTAGTACTCCGGCCTAAACCAAGACAATGGTCGTTCCAGAGTAAATTCGGTCACAAGAAAGGATGGGTCGATCTGTAGGAGGGAAGCTGAAAAATATGTGAGATCAATGGTAATCGAAGATTGTAGGTGTGTTGTGTATTCTAAAAATAAGATAAGTTCTGAATAATTGAATTTTTCTATATTGAGAGTAATTGCTCAGACGTTGAGTTGTTGATCTCGTGTTGTCTGTTTGACGTGAGATTGTCTTGTTTTCAATCATGATTCAAAGAATTATTTATATTGATAGAATTGTAAACACCATGATCCCATGAAGTATGACAGTTGATGGAATCAAAGAGTGGAGAAATGTAAATCGTGTTAAAACCCGTTGCTCAACGTGCAGAGACTTGGTCGATTTTCCATCCACTACTTTGTTAACTCCTTCAACTGATTGCACGACTTTCTCACATTCTCATCGTGTGTATGAACACACGTGTCGTAGACCGCCAGACCAAAACCCTAGTTAATATCCCCCATGTGACACGATTGATGTCTCGTGATTAATTAGTCAGTTGCTGACTCCACGACTTCATGGGACGATGAGTCCTTGTACTGTTGAGTCGAACATGATTTGAAAATTAACTGAGACTCATGAATTGAAAATGTCTGTTGAGACAGAGGTGTAATGTATGAATAAACGATGATAGTTATGAGAAAATATTGCTCATTCTATGAATTGTTGAATATTGATAGTTGAATCAATATTCCTTGGTTTGAGCAAATATTGCTCATCTGAGCGAATGTTGCTCATTTGATGAATTACTGGTAGCATGACCAAATGAAATATTAATTTAAATACTGGCAACTGAACCAAGTATGATTAATAAAATGTTGACCATGAGATCATCGTAAAATTATTAGCATTTGAATATGGAGTTACGAACCTTGGACTCAAAACCCTAATTCGATCAATTAATGATCAATTTATGGTTTATTGAAAATTAACCATGGAATGATGGAGGGACCGACTACATGGGATCATGGGTCAACCATGTAGCGCCCAGATATTCAAGTGAGCGAATACCAAGGTCTCTTGAAGACTTGTTGATTTGTTGATGAAAGGATGATTAAATGCTGGTTTAATCATTTATTATTAAATAATGCTCGTCTGAGCCTTAGGTGATAAAACCTAATTAATTGTGAAGAGATGAGGGACCAACAAAGGGGTCATGAAACCGACCCTGGGTGGTCACGGGATCAACTGACGATCGTTTCATGGAATTCCAAGTTGTTTGGAAGAGTTTGAACCTAATATGAACAAATTAGGTTAAATGATGAAAATACATGGGACTGGCCTTTTGCAAGCCAAAAAGCCACCCTTGGTCGGTCAAGGTAGTATGCTCGCGTCACCAAAGTGTTCGTGCCTGAGAATTTTGATATTTTCCGATGTGCGTTTGAGCAATCATTTGGGAAAATATGAAGAAATCAGGGATTTTTGCTGAAACTGAGGAAACTTCATGAGATGAAGAAAAATAATAATAAAAATGAAGGAATCATGAAGTGCGGGACCGGCTATGGCCAAGGCATGGCCGGCCAGCCAATAAGCCCGGCCCCATAGCATTTTTCATGATTTTATTATATTCTTCATGATTTTATGAAAATACCATGAAATCAAAGAGTTTGTTGAAACTAAGGAGTTTTGTTGAAATCAAGGAGTTTCCTTGAAGTGAAGGAGTTTCCATGAGATGAGGGAAACAAATAATAATAAAATAAGGGTGTGGGACCGGCTTGGGCATGGTCGGCCAGCTAGGGCCTGGTCCCGTGAGTTTTCCCTAATTTTATGTATTATTTCCATGATTTGAAGGAATTTTCATAATTTGAAGGAAATATCATGAAATCAAGGAATTCCATGGGATCAAGGAAACATAAAAATAATAATAATAAAATAAGGGGTGTGTGGGACCGGCTAGGGCATGACTGGCCGGATGGGGCCCGGTCCCACGAGTTTTCCTAATTTTTTATTATTTTTCATGGTTTGAAGGAAATACCATGAAATTAAGGAGTTTTCATGAGATTAGGGAAATAATAATAAAATAATGAGGAATCATGAGGTGTGGGACCGGCCAGGATCAAGCATAGCCGGTTGGCTAGTAAACACGGTCCCATGATATTTTTCCCAATTTTATATTATTTCGTTGATGCGAAGGAAACACCATGAAACTGAGGAATTTCCTTAAAACGAAGGATATTTGTTCAAATGAAAGGATTTTCATAAGATCAAGAAGAATAACAAAAATATGATAAAATATAAAACTGGGCATGGGACTGGTCACGGCACGACCGGCCGGTCGGTGGGCCCAGTCCCCAGCGCCTTGGTTAATATTTTATTATTTATTATTCTCTTTCCTATTTTGCATAGGTTCATCGTCTCGTCGTATTTTGAAATACTCATTCGTGTGTTCAGGTGCTCATTATTGTTGAATACACTTGCACCATTTTGGTCGGGGCTTATTCGATAGTGCTCAGATGCCCGTCACGAAAATTCTGAAAGTGACAAGGGTGATAAGGATGATGATGATCTTGCTGCAAGTGAAGATTCTCCACCTGAATCTTCTATGGTTAAGCTCCCTGGCCTCTTTTCTGATTCTCTACAAGGAATGGGAGATACCCAATTCGCAAATACCTGCAAATCTCTCGTTACCCTTTGCGATGTCCCTTTACTAGATGGTGATAGCTCTCTTCGTGGAGTTTCTAGATCAGTGACTCCCGACTTCTTGCATTCTCTCAATAGTCTGGTATACTTTTATCCTTTTACTTCTTCATTGTTATAACTCAAATTTCTTTCTATATTAATATATTTTTTATATTTTCTCGCAGGCTGGAAAAGCTTCTTTTGTTGTTGCCTCAGATCTAGAGAGAAGACGCGAAAATCTTGAAAAGAAGAATCTTCAATTTCGCAAAAAGAATGAAGAATTGGAAGCTGAAGTTAAAGGTCTTCGCGAGAAAAATAGACAATTAGAAATTGATTCTTCTTCGTTTAAGAACAAAATCTCTAGTCTTCAGCAAGCTAATAATCAGCTTTACGGTATGTTACTTTTCTCTTTTCCCTTTATTCATTCATCCTGTTGTTTTATCTTATTTAAATGATCCTTTTTGCAAACATTTATGGTCTTTCTGATGAAGCTACTCTTTTTCGTTCATTTCCTAATGCCTTGGATAATGATACCCTTCTTGAGCGTCTTAACAATTCCTTAAATAGCTTCTCAAATGATAGAATTTCATCTCTTTCTCTAAATGAGCTTAGATCTAAATTTCACCTCTTAGAAATTGACCATAGATCTAGTTTAGGCTTAGCCAACCGATTTAAGCGTCTCCTTCTTGATTCTAAAGAGAAAACCAATGAGTTAAGAACCAAAATTACCGGTCTCATAGATGATAAGGATCGCATCTCTGATCAAGGTGCCAAGGCTTTGGAGAAATTCCAAGAGGCTCTTATTGAAGTTCAACTTGAACGAGATGAAGCTAACCGCAAGAACATCAAACTCTGCGAAAGGGAAAATCAAATTCGTTCTCGTCTTCTTATAAGTAGTGAGGATGAATTTGTTTGGGCTGCAAAAATCTTAGATGATGCTAGAAAAGATTTAGGTGTAAATGTTAGTCTCCAAGTTGAGCATACAGCCTTGATTAGAGATATGATTTATGACATAGAAGGTTACTAACTGCTCTTTTTTACTAATCTTTTGCTTCTTATGAATTCTTATCAAGTTAATAATTGATTGTCTTTTGCTCGCAGATTCTGAAAATAGATATCGTGAAAAGATTGAAGAACTCGAAGCTGAAAAGGAGGAACTCGCAAAGAATCTTTCTTCTCGCAACGACAAGTATTCTAGATTAAAGAATCAAATCAAGATCACTGTTGTGAATTTTAAGAATGATGCTATGAATTTTCGCAATCAAACTATCCAAATGGTTTGTGACGATCACAATATCCCACATTCTGATTATCCTTGTCTCTTGGAAGAAATCCCACAGAATACTCCCAGTTTGATTATCTCTGATAGTGAAGCTGACGATGAAGAATCTGATAGTGATGGAGGTTCTGATGGTGATGAAGATTCTGACGCAGACGAAGAAAGGAACAATTCTGATGAAGATAATGAAGGATCAACTAAGAAGTAGTCTTTATTTCTTTCTTTGATTCTTTGTAATACTTGTACATTTATTTCTTCTTTCTGTATATTTGTGTTTCTTTCATTTTGACGTGCATTCATTAAAACAATTATTCTTTGCAATACAATTAGTTAATATAATTGTTAAGTCTTGAATCTTTGAGTAAATCTATCATATGGAGACAAATAACATTTTCTAATTTCATACATTCCCATACTTGCCTCTGTTATTTGAATCCAAATGAGAGATTCTTTTCAAAATTTCATTCATGTGTGGTCTTATTTTGCCTTCCTAATTAAAGGTCTTATTATGCCACCTCTTGTCATTGCGACAAAATCGCAGGATGTCCTTGCACTTTCATGTAAAAACCCATTGATCTTGCCTTAACTTTTTCTTTTGTATTATGGCCTCTTCAGGAATGTTGCGACAATATGACAGGCCTAAATATTCTTGCGAAAATGAAGCCCCGTGACATTGCCGTCTTGCGACAAAATCGCAGGACGTCTTCGCACTTTCATGCGAAAACCCATTGATCTTGTCTTATCCTTTTCTTTTGTAATATTTCCTCTTCAGGATTGTTGCACAAATATGACAAGCCTTAATATCCTTGTGAATAAAAAGCCTCATGACATTTGCGTCTTAAGACACTTATCAGCTCCCTGATGGAAGGTGCCGCCTTTATCTCCCCCCTGGTTGCCCCTTCAAGGAGGCGTACTTCTACCATACAAGGTTAGCTCCTCCCATCCAGTCTTAACAACAACCAATTGTTTTCGCATCCTATTATCCCTTTTACCTATAGGGCTTATGGTTACGAGACTGCACCCTAAGTGGGGTTTTCTTCAGGCCGAGTGCAGTATAAGCCAAGACTTGTCAAGAATGGAAAAGTACGCTTTAAACGTCTCTGGCACTCTTGACTCAACCGTGTACCTCGGTGCCTTGATCAGATCTGCACTCCTTGGGAGAGTCCTTATTACCTTAGTCGCTCAACCTAAGTCATATGCTTAAGCTGAGAATCCAAGGTGCCTCTCTCGGATGGGATTCATTGACCCCAAATCTCCATGACTCAGGTTCCGGTGGCGGTGTAGCCTTTCCCTGAGCCATGCAACAGGTACCCCCTTATATGACGTACTTTAGGTCTTACATTAGCCTCTTGCGAAATTGTATTCGCGAACTAGGGTGTACGCCATAAAGGTTCGCCTCTTTCTCTTTTGTCATTTTTCTCTGATTATTTTCTGTACAATTCATTATCTCTGCGAGAGTCTCGCAAATCATCATATTGTATCTGAATTTCGCAATCTCAATTTTGCCATTCAATCAAATGTATTTTTGAGAATTTTGCTTATTGCGAGAGTATCGCAACAACTTAATCATTCATACATTTCTTGTTTTTATTACCTTTGTAATCCTCTGCTTCTTTATTATTTTCTGCTACTGCTTCCTTAGTAGTGGTATGTTCATCATTTTTATCCTGAGCTAGTATTAGTTTCGCAACATCTCTTCTCCTTTCCTTTCGATTGCATCCACCATCAACCTCTCACTTCTTTGTGTATCTTTGATTTTGTGTCGCCAGTTTTCCTTCTTGTTTGCTCTTCCTTCGCAAGATTCTATCTCAGTTTCGTAACACCTCTTTCCTTCAACCCAATCTCCCTTTATGATTCCTACACCACTGGGGTGAGGGAATTTGATGCACTGGTGGAAAGTTGAAGCCACACCTAGAATCCCATGTATCCAAGGTCGACCAATTAACGCATTGTAGGGTGATTCTACATCAACGACACAGAAATTTCAGAAGATATTCCCTTCAATGGAATTCGCATAGTAACCTCCCCTTTAGGCTTGTTAGCAGTACCATTAAAACCATATATCTTATATGTTGATGGTATAAGATCATCATCTCTTCCACCCATGGTTTTATAAGTATGATAAAATAAGATGTTCACAGAGCTTCCAGTATCAATTAGAATTCTATTAATTTCCCATGAATCTTCAGCTTCTTCATCCTCATCTTCTTTAGGTTTTGGATTAATTTCTAATTTTACTACCAATGGATTGTCATGCACCTCTTCTCCTTCGGGAGTTTCTTCTGCGATAAAAGAAATGATTTGTTTCTGCCATTCCTCTAGTGGCGAGATTTTCGCAATATTCATAATTTCTCTTCCATCATTATCTCTTGCGAACACTCTACTTACATTATCATGAAAATCTTCAATTGTCTTATATGAATGTACGATAGAGTGACAGAATAGATTTTTTTCTTTTGCACCAACTTCTATGAAGAATGTTTCCTTCTTTTTCATCGTATTCACTTTGTGATGCTCTGGTGGTTGTGGCAATGGTTGAGATTGTGGATGCCCTACTAGAAAGTCGTTTAGTTTTCCTTGATCTATCATTCTCAAAATAATTCTTTTTACATTTCTGCAATCATTTGTTGTATGTCCATGAAAGTGAT
The DNA here is from genome assembly GCF_003573695.1 of Papaver somniferum. Classification (NCBI taxonomy): domain Eukaryota; kingdom Viridiplantae; phylum Streptophyta; class Magnoliopsida; order Ranunculales; family Papaveraceae; genus Papaver; species Papaver somniferum. The sequence goes on along the minus strand of NC_039358.1, from coordinate 164,474,828 downwards.
GATAAGAACAAAACTCATGACTTATGTGGTTTGGAGGTGGTTCCGTTCCCATGTTCCATGGTGTTGGTATATTTTCCATCAAGATTATAGCTTCCCATATCTTCTCCACACTTGCATTTAGAGGTGGCATCTTGATTTCTTCCCATACTACCTTGTGACCTCCTTGTCCTCTATTATAGTTTTGTCTTTGACCTCCATAAGTTTCTTGTGGTTAATCGAGTCTTTGAATCTTGTTATTTCCACCACGATTATATAAATTTCTTTCTCTTTCACATTCTTCTTGATCTCGGCTTCCCATAGCCACCAGTTTCTGTTGATTGTTACTTGTCACCTTCTCTTGTTGTACTTGCGAAGTATTCGCCACTGTGTTTATTAGCTTGGGTAATAAGCTTGCATTCGCTGTTTGTGAGCTGGTGTTCGCAACTGGATATGATTCCATTTCATTTTGACTTTCCTCTAGAGCAATGTATTCTTCTTGAAGTTCTCGCAATTCAGTCATTGTGATCGTATTCTTGACTCTGAAAATTTGGACATACAATAGGTTTGTTGCAAACATAGCGTTGATAAATGATAATATAAGATATCTCTCATCTACACGGCCAGCCATTTCGCTACACATAGTTCTCCATCTTTTAGTCAGGTGTTTCAAACTTTCGCCAATCCTTTGTTTTAATCCAAACACATCTTCTATACCAGGTCGCGAGGAATTATTACTTATATATGCCCCAAAGAATGTAGTCTTCAAATGATTGAAGGAGGTTATTGTGTTCTTTGGTAGACCTTCAAACCATTTTAACGCCTCTCATGTTAAGCTGGATGCGAAATATTTGCACAATACGGCATCATGATTTTCCCATTGTAACATGCACCTCACATAGGCTTTAATGTGTTGAATTGCACAAGTTGTTCCATCAAAAATGCTGGTTAATGCGGGAAATTGCATTTCGGTGGTATTCCTCCTAATTGTACTTCCCTTGTAAATGGAGTTTCCGCAGCTTCTTCTATTGCTTCATCCAATTGTCTTCTGCCTACTTCTCCTCTATTATTTAACATTCCTCTCATTTCTTCTAATTCTTTCAAGATTTGTTTATTTACACCTGAATCTTGATCCATTGGTCTCTTTAATTTCGCCTCTCTTCTTCTGCGTTCATGTCTATCTTCTCTCGCGAAATTTTGCATTTCTTCTTCATTATCCTCATCTCGTCTTCTTCTGCGATTCTCTTCCTCATCTCTATCTTGAATTCGCATATGATGATGCCTTTCATTTTCCCCTCCATGATTTTGTTCATTTCTTATCAATTCAATTCGCTGTCTTTCATCCATCCTCTTTACTCTATCATACTCCTCATTGAGATTACCGTTATTACGGTTTTGTGTACGCCTTCTTTCTCGATTGTCGTGATTGTTCTGGCGAATTGTCTCCTGAAGCTCTTGTTCTTCCATTTCCGCCCTCAATCTTTCACGTTCGCAGATTAAACGTGTTTGTTCAGCACAATGTCTTTCAATTTCTTCTTCAATTGTCTGTTGATTTCTTTGAGTTTCTCTCTCATGTAAAATTCTTCTTCCTTCCTCTCGATTTCCTTCGCCATCTTGGTCATTTCGTCCCTGATGTTTTCCGTTCTCTTGATTTCCACCATTTTGCCCATCATCAAAAGTTTCATTTTGTGGAACGTAACGATCATCAGCTCTTTCTCTATTTTCGCGATATTCTTCATTAGGATTTGATATTTCTTCTTGAACATTGTTTCCAGCATTGATTGTGGGTGAGTTTCACCTCATTTCTCTTCTAGTCGATCTTGAATATAATTTTGTAATACTTATCGATCTTCTATTCTGTAATCTTATATTCTCCATCCTTAATTCGTGATTTTGTCTTGTTAGATTTGCACGTTCTTCTGCCTCAGCTCTTCTTTCTTCATGTATTCTTCGTCTCAACGTTTCTAACGCTCCAATTTCCTCATCTCCATGAATTATTCTTTCATCTGCTTCTTGATTTCTCTCATCCTGTCTATAATTTCTGTTTTGTTGCTCTTCTTCTACTTCTTCTGCCGAATTTGATTGCCAAGTGTGTATACTCACCCTATCATAATCTGTATTGCTCCCTTGAACTAGTGTTTGTTGAATTGGTGGTTGAATTTGATTTTCTCTATTACTTCTCATTCTAGTAGATTCTCCCATTTCACTTCTTTCTCTCCCAACAATTTTCTTGCTTCTTCTAACAGTAGTCGGTTGTTCGGATGTATTTCTTCTTCTAGCCATTTCTTCAATGTTAACAATATTGCAAGAAATTATGGAAAATTTTTAATCAATCACTCTAAATTTTCACAAATCTCAATATCAATTTTCAGCTTTTTCTAGAGTAATCTTCAATACCTCCCTGTTTCTAGCGCCATTATGTAGTTGCAGGAAATCCTACACTACACCCCTCATATGATTTCATTATTAATCAACTCATTTTTAGGTTTACACTCTTAATTTTATTAATCAATCTTTGAATGTTCTTACAAGAAAAGATAAAGAAATCAAGAATGACTTCTGCTCTAGACTTTCTCTCTCCTATTTGCTCGTTTCTTACTCAAAAAAGATCTCTATCTTTTTCTTTACAACTTGAACGACTATATATAGGGGAATACATAGTGGATGACACTTAATCTGTCCTTTATTTTCGGGTATAATCTGCGACATTCTCGCAACCTTACAAATATTAATTTCGCAAGCTTTTCTAATAGCCGACGTCATTTATTATATTCTTCCTGAAATTGTTCTGCGACGCTATTGTATTGTGTTGTTGATAATTTCACTGAAATATTGTCGCTGCGAGATTCTGATCCTACATGCTAGCTTCAGCAAACAACACCTCCAGCTGCATCATGCCTAGTTGTAACTGCTATTCATTAGCCAGTCCACTGCCGCGATATCTCAGCACCAACAACAACTTGCTTCACTAGCAACTGCCAAACCTTTCCTCCTTTCTCAGCTCAAAACCTTCAGCACAACCTTGCACAGTCATCAACTCATTCTTGTACTTACTGCATACAGCTCACTCAATTCCTTGGCTTTGTTCTCAACTGCACAATCTATGTTCTAAGCATTTCCAGCATTAACAGCATACTTCCCAATCCTACATACAACACAACAGCTGCAACAAGACCATCACTGCCAAGCTCTTTTATCTTGTCTGCATTAGCTATTCCCTGTAATTCCTTAACTTCCTTGTTCATATCACCAGCTCAAGCTCAACCATTCTAGATCTTCTTTCGCATTCCTGCATACTCTTGAGTCGCAGCCAAACGACCACAGTATTACAGCAAATCCAACTCCAATCCATTGCAGTTACCGCCGTCAACTGCGAATTCTATCAGCTCCATTAGAAACAACAATTTCTTCCAATCCTTGCGACTGCGAACACTGACCCAAGCCATTCTTCCATTTCCATCTCACACAACCACAACCACCACTGCAACAATTGCACACTATCCAGCTTCCACAGCTTCAAGCTCAACTGCAATTCAGTAACTCCACCTGCTACATCACAGCTTCAGTCCCATGGATCTTTCTGCCGCTTCATTACTAGCTCATGCCTGCACAATCCTACACATTCATCTAGCATTCATTCTTTACAGCTCAACCAGACAACTTCTACAGTTCCAACTTTATCACAAGCAACACCTATTCCAACTGCACCATTACCAGCTCAAGTTCACCTGCAACACAACATCATTTCTTCCATTTAATCCTTGTCTGCAACCCAGCCATACCTCCTGCAATTTCAGCTTCAGTAGCAGCTGCCATCTTCATGTACTCCTGCAACAGTTCAAGTCCATCACCTCAATGAATGGCATCTGCAATACCACTTTCCGTTCACGGATGCAATTCTCAGCCAAGAGACCCATTAGCTCACGGGAACAGCCTCCCTGAGTTCAATTTCTCCTCTGCAAACATTTCAAACACCACAGATCCCAACTGAGACCAACCACCAATTGCAACACAAATTTGACCATTCAAGACTACCATTTCTTTCAATCTCAGTTCAAGCACTCCACATAACTGCTTTCAAATCAAACCCCATACACCGTTAAGCTCATCCACTGTCGAACCTTAAATCTTCTTTTGTTGCTTTCAATCTCAGAAAACTATAGCTTCTTAGTTCTAGATCTCTCCATCGATCCATTTAATCTTCTCTAATTTCATATCAACCTCAAACCCATTCTCTTCACAGACCCATCTTCATATCTGTCTTGAACTCTCAATGATTCACTTTCATCACCAGATTCTTCCATCGTCCCTGTACTTCTTTGAAATTCCATGGCATGAGCTCAAACATCCACTGCAATCTAATTTCATGACCTAACTTCAATTTCTTAAGCAAAATCTTCAATTCATCCATAACCCATCTCTTCTGGTTCAATTTCCTCTTTAGCAGCAGCAAATCCATCTCCTCCTCTTCAGAAACCCTATTTCTTCTTCAATCTCATCCTGCTCCTATGAATTAGTTCCAGATCCCCTTTCACACAACCGATTGAACCACAGCAACAGTATCTTCTCCTTCTCAAATTGACCTGGTCTGGATCTCTTCAATCATCAGACTTCACAATTCTTCTCAAATTTCTCTCGGCTTTGCAGTGGCAGCCGTGACTTCTCTAACTTTCAGACAAACAGCAGCTGCCGAAATGAATGAGAGAAAATTGATTCTCTCTGAAATTTAGGGCTATGTAGGAAATGAAATGGATATAGCCACCCAACTGACATAGATAAGGGGTAGTGTTACTAGTGTAGGAATTGGAATTGATATTGGCACCCCGAAGGTTAGGATAAGGCCACCCAGTCTTCCATTGGTTCTATTGAACTGTCAGTTCCTTAATCTCATTCTTCATCTTCGTTGATGCATAACTTTGGCTGGCTCCAACTATCACACACCTGTGAATCCGTGTTTTTGCGTTTTCGCTCCAAATGAACGTTTTCTCCTTTTTTTGCTCATAATGACTCCAAAGTGCCTATGACGCTCAAAACTAAACATAAGAGATGCAATTCACAAGAATAATAACAAAGAAAGCATAAATACTATATATAAAATTAAGTGTTTTACAACACCTATCAACACCACCAACAGTTATTACATAATCCTTCCCCACTTTATTCGATCCCCAAATCACTAATTTGTTTTCTCAAAACATCACTCGATCAAAGAACTGAAGAGGAAGAAGAAGAAGAGAAGAGAGAAAGAAGGAGAAGAAAGAAGAAATAATAAGATAAAACTGATTCTCTTCGATCGGTTTGAGGAGATAAGATCAAGGGTATTACCAAAACACCCACTTGCTTCGATAAGGGGAGCACGTCGTGTCTGCGTTGCAACAAAAGCATTTATCCGAGAAATGACAACGTTGCCCTACGTACTGATCCAGTGATATCTTCTTCGTCTGAAGTCCGAATGGCACGCTCGAATAGTCCATTTCGCATAACTTTTCGAGTTCTATCTAACGATAATAGTTTCATATTTAGTTCGTTGTTAGAATAATTCCTATTAATTAACGTTCGTGTTAAGCTAATCGAGTTATTATCGGCTAAGATGTCTCTTGACTGGTCTAATCGCGTTGACGAGCTTGAGGGTCTTTACATTACAAGTACAAACACCAATTGAGGCACGTCAACAAACTTCAACGAAGATCAAATCAACTAGCAAATAAGCTTAAACTTGCTCAGAAGACCGCTGAGGTATGTAGGATCATATCTTCATCCAAGAAGTTAGTTTCCAAGGATAAACCAAGATCATTAGAGAAGAGAGTATGGTCGAATCGTTTTTATAGACATAGGTCTGTGGATTCCTTTCAAGAGGAAAATGGTGGACAAATTGTTGTTCACCGCAACGCAACTTGATTGTGTTGTTTTGAAAATCTTGTCTCATGTGCCTGATCAAAAGAGACAATGATTTTGTACCTCTCGGGCTTTAGGAAAAGTTTTCTTTCTTCTTTTCTTAGTTTTTGTTCTTCGCTGTCTATCAACAAAGGAAGGTTATTATCGACAATTCTACTCTTTATAGGGTTGTGAGTTGGACGTGTCGAACCTGTTTAAAGGTTTCGAAACCCTACATTCCTTTTTCCTTCCTCAAAACCTCATTTTATCTCAAGACTACTTGTTGAGTTCAATTTGTGATTTCCTCTCACAAACTCATTCGTATGGATACTCTAAGCATGATGTCTTCTGATGGAAAATATGCTAATATGATTGTTAAGCCATCAATCATGAAGGAAAAAGAGAAATCTCCGTTACCTCCTACCTTGAAAAGAAAAAGAAGGAATGTGAGGAAGCCAAGAGCCGTTCCTTCAAACTCTCAGAAGTTTTCTGGTGTTCTTGAAGAGTTGAAGGAGATGTGTAAGGAGATTCAACAAATAAAGGCCTTTGTGTATAAGACTCATGAGATTCAGAAGGCCCTGGTTCGACAACATCAGCCGAGAAGGTTTATTGATATAAAATCTTACCTTAATGAACCTTATGTCTCAATGGTTGTTGACGACAAGGAGTTCGGGTACGATAAAGAATTCTTCAAAGGTTTTATTGCCTAGTAAATCTTCTATTTTCTTGTTTTTGTTAGAAGAATAACTAGCGTTTGGAATAGCCATTATTGTGATTACACATAGCTATGTCCAATGTTTTCATCTTCATGTTTTTAGATTTATTGGTTTAAATTCTAAATTTGTTTGGAAGATGATTTTTGCAGTATTAATCTTTATGGTTTATATATTGCAAATTTGTTATGGGATATGTGTGTTTACGTCCGTGAACTATGATTGTCCCATACCTTGTCAAAAGTAAAGTCTTTCATATGTCGATATGCATGTATTGATAAAAGAATGAATATACTTTTGACAAATACAAAAGTTAAGCCTATTATGTCAATTATTTATGGAAGATAGGTTAAAATCTTTTGTTTGCAAGGATTATGTCTATTGAATGTCGTTATGCGAATATTGATGGAAAATATAATGAATCCTTGTGTATTCCGCAGTATTGATCTTCCTTGATCCACATTTTATGTATTACTGTGAGGTTCCGTAAAGTGTCTTATGTTGAGCATTGAACGACCAAGTTGATTATTTTTTTGATTAGCTATGGTTTTGTTCCGTGAGGTACTTTATGTCGAGCATATTCAACTAAATTAATCATCTTGTTTGGTTATTTAGTTGTTGCTCCGTAAGTTTTCTTATGTCGAGCATGACCAATTAAATTGATTACTTTTGTGATTAGTTTGGTTGTGTATTTCGATTAGATTAATTATGGGTTCTCTTGTGATTAATCTAATTGTATGTTTTTAAGTCTCCATAAGTTCACTTATGTTGAGCATTTATCGATTAAATTAATCATGGTTCTCTTGTGGTTAGTTTAATTGCATATTTTTTGGATTCAAATTCATACTTGTATGTGATTTGTTATGTCGAAAGAAATCTTTCTTTTCTTTCGAAATTAAGGTCTCTCTTGTTGTTCTTTCGGGAATGACATTTTATGGGGGAGAGTTCTTAATTGAAATTGTGCTTAATTGCCAAATCTTTGTGGGGAGTGCGGCTGTGGAATATTATAGGGGTTATCTTGTATCTTTACAAACTCCTTGATGAATGCATTTAGCTTCGGATTTATGATTGCATATAAATAAGATGATATATTTTTGCTTTCTTTTGGTTAAGAAATGTCTCTTTCGGAAATTTCATTAGGATCCCGTTCTTGTAACTTTGCCAATTTTATTGACCAAAAGGGGGGAGAATTAATATGTAGTTCACACTACAAATACATATGGTTTTCGGATCATTATGTAAGGGGGAGTGGTTTCCATGTGAGATGGAGTATTGACTAAGGGGTAGTGATACATATCACCATAGTATTGTTGTTGAAGTTGTGATACAATTGAACTTTGACGCTGTGTAATGATACTATGACACTGTATAACAATGATTGAGAACTTTTGTTTTCTCGTTGTTATAGCTATGGATTTTCAACAACGATGATGCTGAACTTACAACCTTTGGGATCATTGGAGTACTTGGAAGTGACGAAGATTTCAAGTAATGTTGAAGATTAGGCGTATGGAATAGGAGATACAAAAGTTAATTTATTTATTTTTTGTATTCCATATGTATTGATAGTTTTGTCACTAAAATTGACAAAGGGGGAGATTGTTAGAGCATTGCTCGGTCGAACTCGCATGCGTTGCTATCTCAAGCATGTTTGTCAATGTTAGTGATCAAAACTATAAGTCTTGATTTCTAGTCTACTATAGCTAAGGTCTCGGACTAGGATAGAAAGTGTAGTTGAGCTCAATAACTCCATAGCAATCATCATACAAGACGAAGGACTACTCAAGGAACCAGTGGATCTTCATCGACTAAAAGGTATGCGGAGACTTGAACTTATCTATCACTCAAAAGTCTATTTATCTCCTATCTTGAGACAAAATTCGTTCTGCTATATAGAGTTAGATTATACACATTTGCTATTTCGAGCTGAGTTTATCTCGCCTATCTATTTATCGAAATATGTGTTGGTAAGCTTTCGCTTTAACCAAGTTCATCTTTACCTAGTGACGAAAGTCATGACAAGTTTCAATCACTTTGAAAATTTCTTACTTTGACGAAAAATAGTTTGTGAATAACAACTATAGAATATCAACGTCCTCTAAGAATGTTCCAATGATTGAAATGAGAGTTTAGATTATATAACATTGGAGGATATAAGCATTGTTGTGGAAACACATATATGTACAAGTCCTTATTCCTTGAACCGAAGTTTGCGAACTTTGTTGATCAAGAGAACCGGCATGGTGGCGTGAGCCAAGTCCGCGAACTCAGTCCGCGAACTGGCGGAAGTTCTCGACCCGAGATATTCTGTTGGAGTTTGTGAACTCCGTCCGGGAACTTAAGTCCGCGAACATAAGGAATGCAAATTGCAAACCGTGGCTATATAGTTCATGAACCGATTCGAGTGAATCAAATCGTTTTTGCTTCGATTGTGTCTTGTGTAGTTACATAAGATTTCCTTGCAATTGAACAACTCTCTAACTAGTTCATTTGAGTCACTTGAACTAGTTATGGTGAACAAGAATATGGTTGATATGAAAGTGATCATATGGCTAACCATTTGGTTGACTATTGTTGAACCAACAAATGTACAAGTTTGGGTACGGTTACCCAAGCCTAGAAACGTGCATTTCATTTGTGTGTAACAAGCTAGTTTTCGATCTAACGGTTGAAAGATATTAGCTTGAATCTAAATCAGGTTTTCATCTAACGGTGAATATTGAATGCTTTGTTACCAAGCTAACATTGATTGCAAACCCTGATTTGAAAGACTATATAAGGGAGAACTTTAGCAACTGGGAAACCTAATCCCCACACCTTCTGTGTGATACTAGTTGAGCTAAGCTAGAGTCGATTCTCCTTTAACCTTTGGTTTCTTCTTCTAAACCAAGTTAACGACTTAAAGACTTCATTGGGATTGTGAAGCCAGACCGATACTACTTTCTTGTAGTTGTGTGATCTGATCTTGTTGTTTCTAGCATACGAGTACAATTGTAATAATTGGTTTGAGATTGATATCTCCGATAGGCAAGATATAAAAGTATTCACAAACACTTCGTCTCATCATTTGTGATTCCACAATATCTTTTTTCGCTGCGTCGATTAGGATTATTGTGTGGTGATTGATAATACTAGGTTGTTCTTCAGGAATATAAGTCTGGTTTATCAATTGGTTCCTGTTCACCTTGATTTATCAAAAGACGGAACAAAACTCGTAGGTATATTCGTGGGATACATATTTATCTATTACCGTAGACTTTTCTGTGTGATACAGATTTGTTTATTAAAGTCTTCGACTTTGGGTCGTAGCAACTCTTAGTTGTGGGTGAGATCAGCTAAGGGAATCAAGTACATAGTATACTGTTGGGATCAGAGACATATGAGCATAACTGTACCTTGGATCAGTGTGAGATTGATTAGGGTTCAACTACAGTCCAGACCGAAGTTAATTTGGAGTAGGCTAGTGTCTGTAGCGGCTTAATACAGTGTGTTCAATTTGAACTAGGTCCCGGGATTTTTCTGCATTTGCGGTTTCCTCGTTAACAAAATTCTGGTGTCTGTGTTATTTCTTTTCCGCATTATATTTTGTTATATAATTGAAATATCACAAGTTGTGCGTTGTTCAATCAATTGGAATATCCGACCTTTTGGTTGTTGATTTAAATTGATTGACACTTGGATATTGGTCTTTGGTACCATCCAAGTTATCTCTCTAGTATTTGATAAAGACTCACAGATTTCTATTTGCTTGAGTATATATCAAATTGAGAGATTTAGATATAAACTCTTTGATATACTTTTTATCTATATTGAGTCTGACTGTCTAGTTGATTCTCTAGAAAGTATATTGGAGTTTGTCCATACAGATTTCTAAGCGAAATATTGGGTGTGGTTGTTGTACCCCCACTTTTTCAGACCCACTCACTTGATACATCGAACATGTCACAAACTGGGGGATACTTACTGGGGTATTGGTCTGGTGGTTTACAGCGTGCGGTGTGCAACGCGCTCATTACAAGAACGTGTCAGGAAAAGATGAACAGTTAGACACGATGAGAGAAGTGGGTGAAGAAGTGACCACGTGATGATCACCATCTTCTACACAACCCCACTACTCCATCACTTAACTTTCTCCACTTCCTATGAGATCAAGGATGCGCCCAAATGACTTGTATAAATAGGTTTTCAACCTATTTCGACAGAGAATAACACAAGTGTTATCAACACAAGTATTCAGAAAACACCAAAAACTGATAGCTTACTTTCTGCAAGCCAGTTCCACATTCTGATACAAGTCATAAAACAACCACACCTTCATAAATCAACATTCTGATCTCAAACACCTTCTTCGCTTCCCTCCCTAAGATCAACCCTTCTCCTTCACTTTGTGACTGAAACAAGTCTGGAACGGCCATTTCTTGGTTTAGGCCAGAATTGTACATATTGATTTCTCGAATCTAAAGTACTCCCGTGAAGTGCATTTGTTTAGGGTTTGAATTCGTTTCTCATCAACACACCCAAATTTACCAAAAAACAACAGAACCAGTTTTTACCCTCAAACATCGAGCAAGGACTTTTAGTTTCCTCAACATCAGAAGAAATCACAACAACATCATTAGTCAGAGTCATAGGACGTGTCTCCTTTTCTTGAGAAAGATATTTACCAAGAGCTTCTAATTTGACAGTGAGATCCATATTCTCTATGGCTAGAATATTCAGTTGAATGTCTTTATCTCTGATCTCCTATTTAAGAAGATTTGTCTTTGTCTTTAATATCAGCACTTTAGAAGACAAAGATTTTATAGGCTTTAGGAGTTTTACCAACTCTTTATCAGCATCTTCCTTTCCATCAGATATGGACACAGATGTTTTCGCAACTCCTGGATCATGAGTCAGCGAAGTAGTAAAATCTTCAACTTTTGAGTAGTCATACTCTTGCATAACGTTAACTGAATCATACATAGATTCAATTTATTATAGGTTGGAACGCACCAAACACCGATTGTTAGATCTTTTCATGTTTTCCTGCTCTGATACCAATTGAAAAGACGAGGGTACCCAAATATACCTCAATCTAAAACTTTTCCACCTATAAGTCCTTTTTCCGAAAGTGATTGTCTATGGACTAAGTCGAGACAATACAACAAATCGGTTCACACTTCGTGTGGTCGTCTATGGATACGAGATTGAGACAATATAACAACGAAGTATGTTTACCTGATAAAAGGTTCAGACTTAACCAAACACAATAGGATTACTTATCAAGTAAATAGGAATTAACGTTTGTGTAATTTACTTTAACTTATAATAACAACAATTACAATTGCGGAAAATAAAAGTAAATGACACAACAAGATTTTGTTAACGAGGAAACCGCAAATGCAGAAAAACCCCGGGACCTTGTCCAGAATTGAATACTCTCAGGATTAAGCCGCTATACAAAATCAAACCAACTTCGCATAGTTGAGACCAAGCAACTAAACCTATAGTTCACCTAATTCCGTATGTATTCCCACGCCTCCGACCTGTAATAAGTCACGTACTTGGAACAATTCCTTTGGTTCGTATTCCAAACAGTAAAGGAACAACAAATCTGTTTGGTATCAACTCTTTTCAACCAACTGATGTGAGTTCGACAAAAGGCTCTTCTGTTAATCTCAATAAACTCCTTTGTCAGGTTCTTAGATCTATCTTATTATCAGCTACCAAGGTAATTGTTAAGATTTTGCAATCAATATTTTTAATCACAAAGAATTATATTGATGCTGATATACACAACTAATCAATTTACTCTACCACAAGGATAAAACGATTATAGTTGGATCCTCTTTTACCGAAACAAGTATTGTGCACACTAAAGATTATGAACTCAAATCAGAAATCTTCAAAGTCTTCTTTGTCTTCAAATCTTCTTATATCTTCAATAAACACCTGCACACAATCAACTTGAATCTCTTGTGATCAATCATGCACATAATAAAGTCTATTAACAATGGATTATCACAAGACTTCTTTAGAACTACAAACAGTCTAAAGTTCACCGTCGAAACTTCGATCTAGTCTGAGTGAATCTTATATCAGAAGAGAAGATTCTCAAGTATAAACAAACTAGGTGCAATCAAAGTTCAACCACCGTTAGTCAATCAAATCAATCGAAAACAAAAGATAAACTTCAATTATCTAGTTTCCCACCAACGGTACTAATAGAGCTTTTCAATCCCTAAGAAGTCTTTAAACTGAGCGACCATAAGAGATTTCGCCTAATTAGGTTACTTCCTCTCTGAATAGGCGGCTCCACCAGTAACAGCACAACTAAGATAGTTTTGTTGTCTCCGAGGATTAGTTTGCTCGAACTGCAAATTTTCATATTTATAGACCAAGGAATTTGCAAACCGAAAATATTCTCAAGATATGCAATATATTCCAAATTTGGTTTCCATAATTCCTGGAAATGCTTTGTCCAAATAATGACCGAAAATATCTTAGAAAATCTCCAACTAGAAAAGCCACATTACTAATTTTTATTTTCCAAAAATAAAATTGAAAACCTTAAATAAAAGATTCTCAATTTATTTTATTCGATCCGGGATTTTCATCCTTTAGCTATTAAGGAATAACTTTGAAAAATTAAAGATTCGCGTTACTGCACATGTTCGAAGTACGTCGACATCTTTACTTTGTAAGTCCTCTTTCATACTTACAATCTGAAACTGATTTGCCACACTTCCAAACAAGTTTAGAATTGGTACATATGACTTTCAAGAACTATGTGATTGATCAAGAACACTCAATCACAAAACATGTGTTTCACGGTTCTACCAAAACAAGTTTCGGTTCTACCTCCATGTGAGTACTTTGCATAGTCATGCTAGTTATCAAAACTCGGTTGACTAGGTACTAGGATCGGTTCCCCACAAATATATGGTATCTAACTTGTACTTGCTGCACATGTCCATAGGATCGGTTCCCCTTTGCCTAAAGACGTGTTTCACATGTCCAAAGGATCGGTTCCCCTTTCTGCTAAAAACTTGTTGCACCTCATACAAGGATCGATTCCCCTTTGTGATAGGTTGCACCTCTTACTAGGATCGGTTCCCCTTTACCCAGAGTTGGTCATACTAATAACAAAAAATCGATCATACCATCTTAGGTGATTACTTAAGATCGGTTTCACTAATAAAAGTCATACCAATACAAAATTCAGGCCTTTGTGAGTAGTTTTACCAAGAACATAAACATGTCATGAGCGGTTATACTAATCACACATATTGGTAGTTCAACAGATATGCAATGAGGCGATTTCTCTTTCGATTCACAAAACAAGTTCATGAATTTACTTCCTTAAAACAAATGTAAAACATTGTTTCCTAGGATGGAATCTTCACCTTATACCCATACATAATCATAATAGCATTCAAACGACTATGTCGATGTCTTATCTACAAAGTTTAATGGTTAAGCAATAAACCTTGTATTGTATTCCTTAATACTATGTCTAATTAGAGTATAATCATTCATGCTTCGCAGTTATGTTTTCAATATGCACGACTTGAAAGATACGTTAGGGAATGAAACAGTTCAAGTCAAATATCACTAACCTCAAGTGGAAGGATGATGTTGTCGTTGTAGCTCCTTACTTCTTTACTTCTTTACTTCTTCACTTCTTCAAGTCTTCACAATACTTGTAATGTCTCATATCCTAATACTTTCAAGCTAACTTATACGAAGTTGACTCTAGTACATAATCAAGCGACTCTTAAAATGAGTTTTGGCTCACTAAGATATACAACCAAACTTGATATACCAATGCTTGGTGGATTCAACCGAGCTATGCTCTAACAATCTCCCCCTTTGTCAATTTTAGTGACAAAACTCTTACATCATATGGATAAACAAATTACAAGTATTCATTACACATACGCTTGATTCCCGAATTCAACAACACAATAACTTGCATACATTCAATCCATAAATGTCGTTGTTGATATTATAATAACAAAGCTAATACTCCCCCTAAAGGTAAGATTTTCAATCCGTACGTCTTTGTTATTCCCTTGTAGTCCATATAACCACAAGTAGCATATGATATGCTACTCCCCTTAGTCTATGCTTTTACTCTTTTGTTAGATAAACGTTTAAGCACCATTGTTCTTTCCCTTAGTGATACAAATCAATATAAATCAATACCAGTATTACTTGTTTACTCCATATATTTCTCCCCCTTTTTGTCACAAAATGACAAAGAAACGAAAAAATAAAGGACAAACCGAAAGGATCTTACAAATCTCAATAGACTTGCAACCTATAGAGTTAAGCACGAAGGTTCCACACACCATTTTTGATAACCAATATCAAAACCGAAACTACAAAGTAATTTTTTTTTGATATGTTACCAAGGAAACAATTGCCCGAAGCAATTTTCCCTAATAGTTTAGCAACCCAAAAATCAACTAAGCACCTTAGTTCCTTTGCTAAACCGATTGTACAAATACAATCGCTTGTTCGATAAGACCAAAATAAAGATAACTCTATTTTTCTCATCAGGTTCTAATTATCCATATAACTTAGACCTTTAACTTTTAAACAAGACAAGTACTAGGTTAGTTAACTAGCATTTCTTGTTAAGGCATTCAATTAGACTTGAATAACCGAAACCTCCACTTTGATAATTCTAACTAAGATCAGAATTAACTTAGTTTCTCTTATCCGGAATCGACTTGGACTAAACAATTCATCCCGTAAACCTTTTCTTTTGTTAAGCCATAAACAATTCATACAAACCAAATAAATCAACTTGCATAATTATTCACCTCAACCGGAAGCAACTGAAACAACATAGACATTAAAGCACCGCAATTGCATCAGAATTTTGTAAGCATAAACGATTGATACCAAACAATAAAGTAAGATAACAATAGTCTTTCTTAACCGGAATCACACATCCATACATAAATAATGAAATAAAATATCAATTGTACCGAAATTTTGTTAAGCAAAAGCAACAAATATACGCAATAAAATCAGGCTTTTCTTAAACAGGAAAACGATAAACTAACAAACTCGTTACCTCAAATTTCGCATCCTCTTGTCCAATATGTTTGCATCTTCTTCCAGGGAGAATTGATATCGAAATACCATTATGTTGCCATTCTTATGCAAAACAAAAGAATAACAACAACCAACCTTTACCAGAGAAAGGTAGAAAACCGGCTTTTAACTATTGCAAGCAAAAGTTGAAAACCCCGAAACACATATGCTTTTATGTTAAACCAAACGATTCAACATATTTTGACTTTTTCACATATTGTTTCTATCAGAACCCCTCATGATCCTTTGATAAAGCCTACCAACATGGGATAGAACTTAATCCTGCTGAATCAAAAAGTCACCCAAACCATAAGGGTTCAAAACATTATGAGATCGAATATCAAGGTAATAAAACCTAAATCAAACATCCCATAAACATACGTAGCAATAAGATAAAGCATTCAAGCATAGGCTATGTAAATCAAAAACTATCACAAGAAAAATTATAAATCAAATAATTTTATTCATAATAAGATAGTTTTATTCATAATAGACCTAATACAATCATTGAAAAAAATCAAAAATTGATATATATTTTTCTGGATTAAGTATTACAGCATATAACTTAATCTCTAGTGGTGCTCTTATTGTTCACTGAGGTTTCTTCAGTGTTCAAACTTTTGAAGCATGTCTCAAGAGACTTGTCTGCAACCACTTCCTGTTTCTCAAGCTTTTTAACTTGAATCTTCATATCAGCAACATCAGCTTTTGTTTCCTCAATCTTACCCTTGAGCCAGTCCTGATTTCGAACCGTTATTATGAGATTGGTTCTTAGTTCTTCAAAACCTTGGATATAGTCAATCGAACTATCAAAACGAATCCATTTGGTTTTGGTTGGATCTTGTAGGTTGTAAGCCAGCTGACATGACTCATCTTGTGATCCAACTGAACTATCAGAATCATAATCAGACATGATATTTGGTATGTTTTTCTTCTTCCTCTCTGTATTGATTCCTTGACAATCTTTAACCTTTTGATCTTCCTCCTTATTAGCCTTTGTGATACTACGAGTTATTGGAGGCATGCTCGGTTATATAACTAAGGATTGATCAGGATTTCAACAATATATGCAAGAGATAGTTTCCCTTTTAAGAAGAGACAACTCTCAGACCGAAAATATCAGAAAATCCGAAAAATATTATAGAAATATATTTGGTTCCCTTTGTCCGAACTTCTCATGCTGGGAGGTTTATTAAAATTCGATAATTCTAAATAAAACCTATTTTTGGAAGACCATGTTAATCATGAACATTTTTTCAGACAACCATGGATTCACAGCTATCCATCAAGTGTCACAACTTTTCTGATAAATAACTACACAAACAAATGTGCTCCAGTTTTATTGCGCCTTTCCCATCCTAGAATAAAAGCATGGAAAAAGGATGAGAGTGCACAATTTTGATACAACTAAGTTGCATCGGAGTAAGATTTTTCTAGCTTACAGTGAATATCAGAAACATAGTTCATGTTTCGCTTCTGGAATTTCTTCCCAAGATATTTTCTCCCAAGACAATGGTCTTTACTAACTCTAGAGATATGATCATGTGGAGAAACTGTGCTGACGTGAGAATTTTCAAAGATAGATAAATCTCTCTTAATTCTTTCATTGAGATTTTCATAAGATTTTCTCATTCTAAGGACTTCCTTATGATCCACATCAGTGTGATTATCTGAAATAATTATCGGAAAACCCTGATTGTTTCTTTTGGCAGAGATTCTCTCTTTCCCTTTCTTCTGGAGTTGTTCTTCATCAAAACAAGGATTGTTTCGATATGGGTGAGGAGGAACCTTTTTCCAGAAGCGATTATCAACTCTTTCCTCTGATTCTTTTGAGTTGATCTTATCGGGTAGTGGTATGATCTGTCTTTCTACTGAGGAATGGTCTTTCAGTTTTTTAAGACAAGAAACTTCTTTCAATATTTTTCGTATGTTGAAGAAGTGTAAGTTTCCTGTCAAGTGACTGAAAATTGTATTCCTTAAGATCACTTTCACAGAATCGGTTCAAAGTTTCCTTCAGACAAGATTTTGTTTGATCATCAGTAGATATAGAAGATGGTTTCTTATCCTCTTCTGACTTAATGTAATTAGACAAACTACCATCATCTTGATCTGTTTCAGATGTGACTAAACCGGTTTTATCACAATCTGTAAAAGTCGAGCAAGGACTTTTAGTTTCCTCAACATCAGAAGAAATCACAACAACATCATTATTTAAAGTCATAGGACGTGTCTCCTTTTCTTGAGAAAGAGATTTACCAAGAGATTCTAATTTGACAGTGAGATCCATATTCTCTATGGCTAGAATATTCATTTGAATGTCTTTATCTCTGATCTACTGTTTAAGAAGATTTGTCTCTGTCTTTAATATCAGCACTTTAGAAGACAGAGATTTTATAGGCTTTAGGAGTTTTACCAACTCTTTATCAACATCTTCTTTTCCATCAAAGATGGACACAGATGTTTTCGCAACTCCTGGATCATGAATCAACGAAGTAGTAAAATCTTCAACTTTTGAGTAGTCATACTCTTGCATAACGTTAACTGAATCATACATAGATTCAATTTCTTATAGGTTGGAACGCACCAAACACCGATTGTTAGATCTTTTCATGTTTGCCTGCTCTGATACCAATTGAAAAGACGAGGGTACCCAAATATACCTCAATCTAAAACTTTTCCACCTATAAGTCCTTTTTCCGAAAGTGATTGTCTATGGACTAAGTCGAGACAATACAACAAATCGGTTCACACTTCGTGTGGTCGTCTATGGATACGAGATTGAGACAATATAACAATGAAGTATGTTTACCTGATAAAAGGTTCGGACTTAACCAAACACAATAGGATTACTTATCAAGTAAATAGGAATTAACGTTTGTGTAATTTACTTTAAATTATAATAACAACAATTACAATTGCGAAAAATAAAAGTAAATGACACAACAAGATTTTGTTAACGAGGAAACCGCAAATGCAGAAAAACCCCGGGACCTTGTCCAGAATTAAATACTCTCAGGATTAAGCCGCTATACAAAATCAAACCAACTTCGCATAGTTGAGACCAAGCAACTAAACCTATAGTTCACCTAGTTCCGTATGTATTCCCACGCCTCCGACCTGTAATAAGTCACGTACTTGGAACAATTCCTTTGGTTCGTATTCCAAACAGTAAAGGAACAACAAATCTGTTTGGTATCAACTCTTTTCAACCAACTGATGTGAGTTCGACAAAAGGCTCTTCTGTTAATCTCAATAAACTCCTTTGTCAGGTTCTTAGATCTATCTTATTATCAGCTACCAAAGTAATTGTTAAGATTTTGCAATCAATACTTTTAATCACAAAGAATTATATTGATGCCGATATACACAACTAATCAATTTACTCTACCACAAGGATAAACCGATTATAGTTGGATCCTCTTTTACTGAAACAAGTATTGTGCACACTAAAGATTATGAACTCAAATCAGAAATCTTCAAAGTCTTCTTTGTC